>NC_077228.1:481503354-481585854 GCF_027887165.1 Monodelphis domestica
GTTAAAATTATTAATATTATTGGTATTATTTTAAAAAAACCTTTATCTTCCATCTTAGAATCAATACTGTGTATTGGTTCAAAAGCAGAAGGGTGGTAAGGGGTAGGCAATGGGGTCTTGCCCAGGGTCACATAGCTAGGAAGTGTTTGAGGTCAAATTTGAACCTAGGACCTCCTGTCACTAGACCTGGCTCTCAATCCACTGAGACACCCAGCTGCCCTCAAAAAATTATTTTATTTTTTATGTATGTTCCATATCCCTACTACTGGGTTGAATTCCAAGAAAGCTTCTCTCCCAGTTCATAACAGTCTTTGGTGCATAGTAGGTGTTTAATTGAAAATGCCCCTTGGACCTACCATCTAAAGCTTCTCATCTCTCATCCTGGGTTCCCACACACCCAGAACCACTCTCTCCCCTCCCAGTCATGATTTTTCAATATTAATATCTACAAATGATTATATTTAGACTGCCCTGACCCCAACCAGACTGGGGTTAAACTTACTCCACACATGATTCAGGAGAAATAACATCTGGAAAGCTCAGTCTGAGCAAAAGGAAATCTGATGGTAAATAAATTTGGAGACAAACCCTGAATTAAGAACTTTAGGAGGAAGTCTTCAAGGTAACATTTGAAACATCAATCTCCAAAGACATCTTTTAAATGTATCCTTAGCCAGCCATGGCCCCAGATAGACATCATAATATTATGCACAAAAATAACTTCTATTTTTCCAAGGGCTCCAATCACTTCATCTAAAAGCTAGTTCTCCAAAGCCTACCAGATGGAATCCAACCAGGATCCTTAGCTTCACCATTCAAGACTGTCTATCATCAGGCTGTAATTTGCCTTTCAGCTTTTTCTAGCATTCCTTCCCTCTTCCAGGTAGAGAAAGCACTCTTCCCTACAACCTGCCTCTAGCAACAGTCCTTATCTCTTAAAATTCCACAAAGTCAGATCTGGTCTTTACCCCCAGGGCATCAGAGTATGCTGTGTGCAAATAATGTAAAAAATTTCCATCTTAAAATACTGCACAGCTTTAGTATCAAGAATCAGCTACAGACTTAAGTCACAATAATTAGTTAAAATAGGAAGCAACCAAATGTCCTTCCTCTCTCCCTTTACCACACCCCAGATAAGGCACTCAAGCCCAGCCCTGCCAATTTCCTCAGGGTAGATAGCCCTCCCAGCTGTGGCCAGTGGCTTCTAGGTGTCCAAGGGTCTCTCCTAATTGGGGTTGAGAATGGGAAGGTTTCCCTTCCTTCTCAACTAAACTTCTCTTAATTGCTTTTTTTAATATTTTTATATCATGAATTACAATTACGCTCTTCTTCAATCCTTATCAAGCTACACGATAGGTTTTCTCAACTATGTCCCAGAAATCACTTCATCTTAGAAGCTCTCTCCAGTCCTGGAATCTATACTTTGGAAGTGCTGCAGGTGCCTACTGCCACTGTCTCTGGATGGCTCCTCCTGGAACCTTCTGGGCTGCACTCTGGGCATTCTCTCTCATGTCTCCTCTGGGACACCTTGCTGGATACTTTCATAAGTCTCCTCCTGCCATCCACTTCAACTTTTTACCTTTTCTTTTACACCATCATGGAAGCTCTTTGAAGGCAGGAACTATGAGTATTTGCATTCTCATCTATACTTGTTCCTTGATTTTATTTTGTTGCCCTGTTATGTGATGGCTATGGTTAAGTTATAGTTCTGAGCTCAGATGCCATCTGCTGCATGAAGTGTTTCCTGATTCCCCTTAGCTAGATGTGAGCCCAACTTCCTTGTACTTCTCATAGACCTTTGTACCTCATTTTCTAGGAACTTATATTGTAATTGATATTATAGTGACTTTTGCCTTCTCTCTCCTACTAGATTCCAAACTCTTGAAAGGCAGGGATTGTGATGTAAACTGTGTGAGCGAGTTATTTTACCATACTGAGCCTCAGTTTCCACATCTGCAAAATCTGGACAATAGTCATAACCGCCAGCACTGATCAGTGGCTTCTGTGATCCAAGGGTCTATCCCCTTAGGATCTGGAGGGTAGGAAGGAGGTCCTATCTCAGTGGTCCCCTTCTCCCTCAACTGAATTTCTCTCCATTTCTTCTACTATTTTTATATCATGAATTACAAAGGTTATTATGGCACATAGTAAAGGCATAATAAATGCTTGTTAATTGATTGACTGACCAACATCCTGGAGTTCTTTGGAGGAAAGCACTTTATGGTCCTTAAAACTCTCTATAGAAATGCAAGCTATTTAGTATTGGTATGATTCATCTTTGCATCCTCCACAGTGTTTAGCAGTGACTTCCTCCTAGCAGATGCATGATAAATGTTTGTTGGAGCATTTTGTTCTTCTAGGCAAGGGTAAGGCAGCTAGCTCCCAGATTAGAAAACCATTTTTACCAAAGCTCCCGTGCCTTTGTGATTGTTAGATGAGCTGGTTTCCACTTGAGAACCAGGTTTCCTGGGTCGGGAAGCTCTGCCCAAATCTGGGGAGGCCACCCCCTGAGCAAGTACTAGTTTAATGCTTATTAGTCGCTCCACAGAAAGGCCCCACTCCTGCTGCTGCTTTCAGAAAATGAAAGTGTCCAGAGGCCTTTGTTGAAAGTCAGTCATCTCTTCCTATTCCTGCCCCTAGTTTGGCAGGAAGTGTGTGCTTCCCCTTGCTTCTGAGTGACATGTCAATATTGCAAATGGTGCCAAGGAAACATAGGCGGGGCCGCTGGGTGGACACTCCAGAGGGGCCCGCTGCTGGCGCCTCAGCAAGGGGGAGGGGGGCCACTGGACAAAGGGACATTCAGAGCCATAATTTCTCTTCCAGTTGTTAACTCTTCCATCTCATTGGCACCAATTGTCTCTGGCCCCTTTGTTTTCTAGACCATGGGAATACAGAGGATCTATCTAAAGAACCAGGCTGCTCTAAGGAGCTCACTGCTTCCCGCTGCTCTAGGCACACAGAGCATCCTGCATCTGCCCTCTAGGATTCAGTCTCCTTTGGGGTACAGCTTGGGAGATAGCGGACAGCCATGAAAAGGAAGCCATAAAAGGGGGGGGACTCAAGCCAACTCTGGAGTGGCCACCTTCCTCCCCTCAAAGCACTTTATACTCTGAACCCCCCTTGATTCCTCAACTCTCCCTCACCTCTTAAATGCAACTCCTTAGCCAAGGCTCTGCCATTCCTATCAAATGTGTCCCTTTCTCTCCATTCACAGTCTCCATGGGAATTCAGCTCACACCTCTTGCCTTGATTCATTCAATCACTTCCTGATTGACTTCCCTGTCCCAACTCTATCCTCCACCCAGCTGCCAAAGAGATTGTCTGGCAGTCACTCTCCCATCCAATTAATTCGAGGGCCTTCTAATTAATTATTGTCTCGAAGAAGGTCAAATACAGTCTCTTCTTTTTGACGTTTTTTTTTTTTAAACCCTTACCTTCCACCTTAGAATCAATACTGTGTATTGGCTCCAAGGCAGAAGAATGGTTAGGGCTAGGCAATGGGGGTCAAGTGACTTGCCCAGGGTCACACAGCTGGGAAGTGTCTGAGGTCATAGGACGTCCAATCCATTGGCCTGGCTCTCAATTCACTGAGCCACTGTCCGATTCTGTTCGACTTTGAAAGCCCTTCCCAGCCTGGCTCCCACCTGCTATTGAAACCTAACTCTGCATTATTCCCCTTGTGGTTCAGTTGTGTCTGACTTCCTGACCCTATCTGGGGTTTTCTTGGCAGATATTGGAGTGGTCAGCCATTTCCTCCTGCAGCTCATTTTACAGATGAGGAAACTGAGGTAAATAGGGCTACATGACTCACCCAGTGAACTCAAGGAGTTGAGTCTTCCTGACTCCGGTCCTCTCTGCACTTCACCACCTGGAATATACTGCTTGATACTCTTCACACCCTAGAACTCCAGCTGCTCTCTCTTCTCCCAGGCCTAGAAATGCGTCTCCCCACCTCCAGCTCTTGAATCCCAACTTTCTAACTGGAGGCCTTTGCTGCTCCCCATTGGGCTTGCTACGCCGTTCTGCATCTAATCATCTGTACGGAAGCTGGCTCCTTAAAAGCAGGGGCCGTGTGCCCTTTTCCTAGTACCCGCAGTGCCTCGTCTGGTGCCTGGAACAGAGGAAGGACTTGACAAATGTTGCCTGGCTGATTGGTTCATTGCGCTACTGCCCTTTCTCCTCGTTTCATACAGAACAAAGGTAGGGAGAAGATACTTTGGGGTCAGACGCAAATGGGACTGACATCTAGACGGTGGGTGGCTGGCCCATCCCCTCCAAGGCAGCCTGTCTGTGTTCTCCCGAGTCATGCGGAAGAGAATCTCGCCCCGCTCACAGAGATGGGTCTTCTGTTACGCCAAGAAGGGAGCCGGGTTCAAGCTCCAGCAGCCTCCCCTCCCACCCATTGCCCATAACTGGGCTTTTTGTGCTACCCCCAGAGTTGGCACCCTCTCTATTTCCCCCTGATAATGCTGCCCGTTGTTTCTGAGCAAGTGGAACAAATGACTGATGTGAACTCTGGACAGTCTGCAAACTGGAAACATCTGCTGGGAGCCATGGGAGGCCTGGAGGAGGGTGGGGGTTGGGGGAAGGATGGGGATGGGGAGGAAGGCCTCAGAGCTAATGAGGACAAAGGGTGACGCTTCTGCGGAGCCAGAAATAGAAAAGGGAAGATAAGGCCGAGGTAAGTCTTCAGGACCTGCGACTACATTCCAAGGCCCCCTCCCTCACTCTAAGGCAGTGATCAGCTGCCATCTTGCCCTCATCCTTCCTTCTGTTATGGCCACAAAAGACGATCACATTAACTTATTTTTTAACCTTTACTTTATGTCTTGGAATTGATGCTAGTGGTAAGGGCTGGACAACTGGGGTTAAATGACCCAACAGCTAGGAAGCATCTGAGACCAGATTTGGATGCACTAATCAGAGAGATAAAGAGTTTAGGCTCAATTAAAGATCATTTCTCATTTTTATTCCTTTTTATACTAAATAAGGTAGAATTGCCTATTTTAACCTGAATGGCATTCCCAGAACCATCTTTTCTTCTGATCATATGATATTTAGAGAGAGAACAAGTGCCTTCCCTGATTATCTAGTACTGGATCCTTTTTTTTTTTTAACACTCATCTTTTGGCTTAGAGCCAATACGGCTCTAAGTCAGAAGAGTGGTAAGGGCTAGGCAATGGGGGTTCACTGACTTTGCCCAGGGTCAAACAGCTGAGAAGTGTCTGAGGCTAGATTTGAACATAGGACCTTCCATCTCTAGGCCTGGCTCTCAATTCACTGAGCCACCCAGCTGCCCTCTCATCTTGGATTCTGATCACAACTACAAAGGATCTAATGAGGTTCAACAGCCACCATATGGGTCTTATGGATTGGTCATTCATTCCACAAACATTTGTTAATTATCTATTATGTATCAAGTGCTTTTCTAAACCTAGAAAAAACAGATAAAGTATATATCCCTGCCCTCACAGGACTTACAATTTATTATAAACACACAATTAAACTGAGCAAATGTTTATTAAGCACCTACTGCATGCAATTGTGCTAGTTGCTAAGGATACAAACACCCTATACTATCCCACACCACAAAAAAGAACTTTAGATATCAAAGGAGTTGACAGTCTATTGGGGAATGCAACAAGTAAAAAGACAAGAAAATATGAACAAATTTGAGGACACAGGGGGCACTAACTACTAGGGGAATCACGAAAGGCTGGCTTTGAGCTGAACCTAAAAGGAAGTTAGGGATTTCAGCAGACAAAGGGGATCAGATAGGTCATTTTAGGCATAAAGGTTGAGTCAGAACAAAGGCATGGAAGGTGAGTGATTAAATGCCAAGTTCTAGGTCTAGTAAGTAGGCCCATTTGGTTAAAAAGTAGAGACAACCAGAAGGGTTCAAGGTCTTGTGGCCATACTTTATCCATCAACCAAAGGCATTTCTTAATAAACACACATTCATATGTATATGTGTGTAGAAAGATGATATAGTGCAGTGGTTCTCAACCTTTCTAATGCCATGACCCCGCAATACAGTTCCTCATGTTGCGGTGACCCCAAAACAAAACATTATTTTGGTGGCTACTTCAAAACTGTAATTTTGCTACAGTTATGATTCGGAATGTAATGCATTATGTATTCTCATCACTACAAATTGAGAGGTTGAGAACCGCTGATATAGTAGAAGGAAGGCAAGTTTAAAGGGGAAAACACTAATTGTTGTGGAGGACCAGGGAAGACCTCCTGGAGGACCAAGTAGAAGACTATTGTAATAGTCCAGGTAAAAGGTCATGGCGGCCTAAGTTGGATTTTGGTTGCATGAGTGGAAGGAAGAGAACAAACACCAGGCTATGAGATGGAGGTAAAATTGGTTTAAGACTTGACAACTAATTGGTTGAGGGAGAGGCGGTAAGAAAAAGGAAAGCATTCAGGATGATTCCAATGTTGTGAAACTTGGTGACTAGGATTGTGGTACCCACCACAGAAGCAGAGGAGTTTGTCCTAAAGGCAAGTTTGGGATTGGGAGAAGATACACAGAATTCTATCTTGGACATGCTACGACTGAAGTCCTACAGAATATCCAGGCAGAGATCTCTAGTAGGCAGTTGATGATAGAGATTGGGACTGGACACATAGATTCAGGGAGAATCATATGAATAGAAATGATCATTGAACCCATGGGAGCAGCCAAGATCATCAAGAGAGATAATGCAGACTAGAGAGGCAAGAGGATAGCCACTGACAATGCTTGATAAACATACAAAATAGGGAGGTCCAAAGAGGAAAAATTGTTGAGAATCAGGGAAGGCTTCATGGAAGAAGTGATCATTTTTCTGGCCCATTTCAGCTGTACTTTCAAGTCTGGATAGGATTTCAACAGGCAGAAGAGTAAGGGAAGGTCTTCTAAGCAAAGGGAACATATCAAGACCTTATATAGTTGTCTTATAAGCCAGTAACCCAATGGGAAGGAAAGATGGATAAAAAGCTCATTTTTTTTCTGCTGGGAGCTTTCTATTGGGCCACCAGTATAGCAGGGGAAGGAGGAGCTTTGTAGAAGTTAGAGTTGGGTAGCTCTACAGTTAGACTTGGAATGCTCTACTGATCTTCTGGGGAGGGGAAAGCTGCTGAGGTTGAGTTTGGACATGACCTTCCCATAGCACCATCTTCCTAGGGCATTCTCATTCTTTGATGAAGCAGGAAATACCCATGTTCCCCACAGAAGCCATAATGTCAACATCTCATCATCCTCTATCTCAAAAATGATATAGGAGAATGAGACAATGAGACATGATTCATTCTTGCATACAATTTGAGGATGCTGGGATGCATGTACATGTACATGGTCATGTTTTTCCTGGACTTTTTGAAATGTAGAGATCAGCTCTCTCATGATTCCTGGGATGGAGGGAGCATGCCCCTAGAGCCTGTGATTTGGCCACAGATGATTGGCAGCAGTGATTAAGGGCATCCCCATCATATAGCATCTGGTTCATCTTAGGGTGGATGATAGAATTATGTTCTCCTTCTGGAGCCATCACAAGAGACAACAAGGTATGAACAAAATGCCAAGTTAGCATCAGTCACTTGATAACTCCTGACACCAGTCATTTAACTATTCCTGATAAAACCAGATATGCTGAAACCTAACCCACATCCTTCCATCTTGTTCAGAATGATGTCAGGCCAAAAGGCAAATCTATATGGACCCAGATGGTTCCTTTGGTCAGTGGCATATACTTGTAGTGTCTATTTATGACAGCTGTATGGCTAGTCAGTGAGGTTGCTCGTTCCCTTCAGAAAAAGACCTAGTTAAAAAGAAGCGCCTGCAGACAAGACACTCCATAGAACTTGGAACAGGTCTGGGCTAGAAAATCAGTCTTCTTCGACTTGGCCAGCCCCCCTTCCTCTTGGCCCCACATATAGGAACTGGAAGAGACATTAGAGATCATTTAGCCAAGCCCCTTCATTTTACAGATGAGGGAACTGAGACCCAGAAATAATAAATGGCTTGTCCAGCTAGTAAATGTGGGAGGATTTCAACCCATGGCATCCTAGCCCCAAGGCTATTCATGTATTCATGACACCATGCTATGATTCTTCAATTTTGGGGGCTTTTTCCTTCCTTAAACTACCATGCTGGGATGCCCTGATCACCTTCTCTTGGAATATCTTCTCAACAACAGTTTTGCTGCTATACCTCTGAGGCCATGTCTTAGAGGTTTCAAACTTTTCATCTTTGAAAACTTCATGCTGGAATGCCCCTGTTCTGTTTGATGACTGCCTCACCTGGCCCAAACAAGCCCTAACCATGCTTCATTCGCTTCTTGCTCTCTGGCTATGCTTTGCTTCCATACTCAGTGCTTAAAACATGAACAATCAACTCTGCCAGTGCTCCAGAGACGGCCCGTGTCAATCAACTCCTCTATGGCCCTATTCATCATTCCTAGAACTTTTTGGACCAAAATGCCCCACTACCTGCCATGTGTAGGTTTTCTCCCCATATTAAAATGTAGGCATCTTGAAGTCAGGGATAGTTTTTAGCACTGGTTTTTTTTTCAAGTTTTTTTTTAATTCATTTATTTATTCTTGTATGATAACATTAGTCTGAGCAAAAAGATGGCCTCTGTGTATTTGAGAGTTAAGAAGGTAGAGAAAATAGGAAACCAAAAAGCTTAACTTAAAAATGATCTGTCATGAGGTAGAAGCTCAGAAAAAAATTAAGGTCAGTCCACCCAGAGACAGCTAACTCCAGAGCAATTCAGAAAAGGTCAAAAGAAGCTTCTCAGGCCCTGCTTATCAGCTTTGGCAAGTTGTCACCAAAATCCCCTTCTTCTCTGCAGATGCTTCCGTCCTGGTGTAGCATCTGTTTCCTGTTCTAAATTTAATTTCAGGTTAGTGAACTTGGAAGAGCTTTCCAGTCACCAAAGGGACAAAATCTTCCCAAAAGGGAAGGCTTCAGTGGCCCCACTTTTGGCCTGGGGAAACTCATATAGCAGCAACAGCAACCACTAGGCCAAAAGTGTCTCTTGGACCCGGATATTCTTTCTCTCCAACAGCTTCCCCTGAAAGGGTCCAGGGCTCTCTTCCCTCCTCTCTGGGGCTGAGAAAATTGATGGGATGGGCTTTTATATAAAATGAAGCAATTAAAGCCTTGAAAAGTAAAGGACAGAGGAGAAGCCAGGAATTCATGCTGCCTTTAGGGAAGACGAGATAGGTGACAGACCCGCTTTCCACCTCGGACAGCCGATGATGCCACCTAAGAAATCTCATTGTGGTTTCTCGATGCCAACCAGTGAAACCTCACTCTTTGTGTGTGGCCTATTGACAGAGGGTCTAAACTCCAGATAGATGCAGAGACTTTTTGGATAGACTTAAAAACTAATAATTGAACTGAATTCTCAGATTAGTTTTAGGAGATAATATCTTTCTTTTTTTTTCCTAAACCCTTACCTTCTGTCTTAGAATTATACTGCATATTAGCACCAAGGCAGAAGAGTTGTAAAGGCTAGACTATGGGGGTCACATAGTGAGGAAGTATCTGAGGTCAGATTTGAACCTAGGACCTCTTGTCTTAAGGCCTGGCTCTCAAGCCACTGAGTCACCTAGCTGCCCCTGGCATAACATCTTTCAAAATGAAAGAGACCTGTTTGGGTTAGAAACAGCCAATAACTTTTTTTTTTTAATCCTTCTGGTTTGCCTGTTTCATGTACTCAGCCTCATGTAAACCCTTACAGATTTTATTCCAATACCTAAAAAAGGGAGCAAGGTAGTACAATGGATAGAGCACTATCCCTTGGGTCAGAAAAACATTTGTTCAAATCCAACCTCCAACATTTACTAGTGGTGGAACCCTGGGCAAATCATCCAACCTCTGCTCACCTGGGGTTGTTAAGAGAATCAAATGAAAAGTGCTTAGCACAGTGCCTAGCACACAGTAAGCACTACATAAATACTGGCCTTTATAGCTGGTGTTATTGTTCCTCTAGGAAATATTATAATCATGAGTCTCAGAGTAGGCAAGTTGGAGGAAGTCCCCAAAGGGTCTCCAGAAATATCAAAAGAACTTTTGGGTTAGTATTTTTATCAATACTATAGATTATAGAACTAGAAGTGACCTCAGGGGTCCTCTAATCCAACACCTTCAAGTCTGTCAGTCAGTGAATAAACATTAATAAAGCACTTACTATGTGTCAGGCACTGTGCCAAGTGCTGGAATTACAAAGAAAAGCAAAGACAGTCTCCACCCTCCAGGAGCTCACAGTCAAACATAAGCTTCATTTTATAGGTCGAATTCCTTTCCCAAGGTCACACAAGTAATAAGCATCAGAAGGTGGATTTAAACCCTGATCCTCTGACTCCATGGACATTATTCCAGTATGCTTCCCTGGTGAAGATATAGCTAGCACAAGTGCCAAATTTGGGGTGAGACAGAGTTGGGAAGAGTAATACTATAGTCATGTCAAATTTAAATAGAAAGGGTACACACTGATTTAGAAAACCACAAATGAAAATTATTTGTATTGCATTTTAATTTATCCTTTTAAACATTTCCTAATTGCATTTTCTTCTGGTTCCAGGAACACCTGGGAATTTTGCTGTCAAGCAAACATCTGTGGGTCTCAGTATGGAACAGAATCCAAGAATTTTGGACTCAATCTCATAAAATGAAATTGGAAAGAATTTAATGTGAAGTCTTATATTTGGGTAAAAAAATTAATTCTACAAGTTTAGGAGGAGTAACTAAAGATATGAGAGACCTGTAGACTCTAAGCTAAATGGAGAAATTATATATATGTATATATACACACATATATAATAATATGCATATGTTATATAGAGAGAGGTATATTCATTTCAACAAACTTTTGTTTGTTGGGCTAGTGATACAAAAGCAAAAATGAAAAGTAGGCCCTTCCCTCAAGGAACATATAAAACAGTGTCCAGAATGATAAAAGTTATTGCAATGTTCTCAGCCTTGGCCAGCCCATATCTAGAGTATGACATTCATCTAGAAATGAAGGATGATCTCAAAAAGCCAACATAACTTCATCATCACGCCAGACTAACCTCATTTCCTTTCATGGCAGGGTTACCAGACTTGGAAATTGGGTGAAGGTTTTAGATATAGTTTATTTAGATTTCCACACAGCATTTGGCTATTATCTGCCATACTATTCTTTTGAACAAGATAGAGGGATGCTTGCTCATTGTTCATGTAGTTAAACTGAATTCTGAACTGGGTGAATGACAACATCTAAAAAAAATAGTTTCTAATGGATTGACGCCAAGTTGGATGGTTCTTCTTTGGTTCTTATATATTTGAAAATTTTTAATGATTTAGATGATAATATAGATAACACTAATTTTCAGGAAAAAATAAAGTTGAATTCTAAATATTAAGGTATAGCTAATATATTTGTGACAGAATCAAAATCAAATACAGTACTAACAGGCTAGAGAATGTAAACTTAAATCTAAAACAAAACATAATAGAAATAAATATCAAGTCCTAGGCTTGATTTATACATACATACATATATATATATATACATATATGTATATATGTATATATATATATATATATATATCACCTTCATGAATAGATCTGGAGGCTTTAGTGATCTGCAAAGTCAGTATGGACCAACAACTCAATACACAAATCCTATTCCCTTCTTAAGATGGTTGTATATATCCACATGTCCCAGGCAGGGTTAAATGTCTTCCTTGTATTGGATAAGTGACAGTGGAATGCTAAAAAAGTCTGAAATCACTGTCTTTATTATCTATCTTCTTCTTGAACCCAGATCCACACCTCCCACTCTCCCTAGCCATGATACACCAAGCACAGGATTCTGTATTTCGTTCTTGGAAATGGAAAATAACAAATATTTGAACCTTTCATGCCTTGAACTTTGCAATTCCTCTAATATTTCTGAATTTAATTATTATTTCTGTTTTGACTCATTCCTCACTGAATGAGAAAGATCAGAACTAGCCAAAAAAGTCATGGCCAGTTTTCCCTTCAGTATGACCGAGATAATTTTTTTCCACTCAAAGATACGTATTGTTTAGGGCTTTGTCTTGAATCTAGGAAACAGTCACTGTGACCTGCTTTCTAGTTACTGTTCTACAGCCAGACCCACTGACTTGGATATCTGATCTCTCCTTGACCTTGATCAGCATCATATATTGTTTCAGCACTACTATCCCACTACTAGCTACCAACTCTCCACTAAGACCTCCCCAAATCCAAATGTTCAACCTTTAGATACTACTCATCTAAGCAGGATCTAGGTCCTCAGTTTTTAGAACAAGGCTCTCTGTGTCCTAAGCCACTCTGCCAAGCCAATAAATTTCCAATTGGGTTGACAGTCCATTTTCCTAAAGGCTTATATGGCAACCTGGTTCTAACACTATGAGATGATGGGGGCTCACAGCTAATGGACAGCAGTGACTTCCACAGGTTCTCCTAAAATTGTCTTCTCTGGATAACTTTGTGTACAATCCAGAGATTACAAGACTCTTGGAGAAGGAAAAATGGCTACTCCTCTGGGTCCTTTTCAGAAAAGTCATTTTTGAGAAAGGATTATGGGGCAAATTCAGCATACAAGGCTGAACTCCTGTCTGTGAATTTTGCTTCCTTTACAGTTAAGGACTCAGGAATAAAATGCAAGTGCAAATAAAACAAATTAGGCTTACAAATTAGAGTTTCTTGAGGCATCTGAGTATAAGATAAGATACAAGATAAGATCATAACCTCCAAATTCTTTCAGGTCACCTCCCCTTCTCTCTCTTACTCACAGACAAGTTTCCCCACTATAAATGAAACCATGTAATACCTGGGAGCCTTCCATCAAATTTTAGCCTATTTTTTTTCTCTGTAATTAGTCTTTTCTTGTTGACTCCTAACACCCTGTTCTAAGACTTAGTCATGAACCATAGGATCAAAGGCTCAGACACTGAACTAGAAGGATCTTTGAGATTGTCTAATCTAAACCTCTCATTTTACAAATGAGGAAACTGAGGGAGAGTCTAAATAACATTACTGATTGCTCCTAAAATCTGACACCCAGTCAAACAAGAACCACTTTCCATATAATTTCAGACAATATCGAGGAAAACCAATCAAAAACAAAATGCTTTGCAAAAAGAAAGGGAGGTTTAAACTGCAGGTATGGTTTTGTTTGTTTTTTACTTTGGTTCTAATGTGGCTGAAGGGGCTTGAGAGTCCTTCTGCCCTCTTCAGTAACTAACCTTTGGGTGGCTTCCATCAAAGAGAAATGGCCCCATTCTTGCATCTCCTCTGAAAGGTCCCACTAAGAGACTGCATATTGATGTCATTCACAGCATTCTTTTCAGCCAGAGATTAAGGAAATCAGCCTTCTCCTAATGCAGCCAGGTAATGAGATACACTGGGAAATGTTTAGAATTGTTTCTCTCCATTTCAGAACCATCAGGATTTAGAGCCTGAAAGGTACCTTTGAGGCCACATGGTTGAATTCCCTCAGAATTCAATCCTTTAGAAGACTAAGACTCAGAAAGGTTAAGAAACTCACCAATGGCCACACAGTTCAGAGGTATCAGAAACATGATCTGAACTCAGGTCTTTTGCCTTCTGACTCTACAACTATGTGATCCAGGGCAAGTCACTTAACTTCTGCCTGCCTCAGTTTCTTCAACTATAAAATGGAGATCATCAGAGCACCTACCTCCCAGGGTTGTTGTGGGGATAAAATGAGTTAATGTTTGTAAATCGTCTGGCACATACATAGTAAGAGCTATATAAATGTTAGCTATTATTAAAAATAATCATGAAGACACTATGAGAAACTAAACCCCATGTTAACTAGCCACATGGTAGAGAAAGATACTAACAGCATGAAAAGTACTTCTCAGATGCCAGTCAGCTCATCCTTTCCTCAAGCCTGCAGATTCTACCTCCTCATCTGATTTCTTTAGGCAATAGGAGAAGAATGTTGGCTATGGGGGTCAAAGCACCCCTCCTTGGTGGGTGGTTTCCATCTATGGCAGTCCTGAGGTCTGGGATGCCACTAGGGCAAGTGATAGCCACTATTTTGGCCCAATGGTGGGCAGTTGGTAAATATCTGACCTACTTTTCATTCATTGGGTCTTAGAATAGAAAGCTTTGAGAGGAAAGGAGAGAAGAGGAAATGGATCTCTCAGCTTACATATTATGAAGAATATCACAGAGCTTCTTGTCACTCACCTGTTCCCTAAGCTATAAATGAGACACTTTTAGAAACTGACTCTCTCCTACTTTGAGCTCTGGGGCAATGAGATATAGCAGCCAAAAGAGCTAGGGTGACCTCAGGCTTCATTCAGAGAAGTACCCAAAGAACACCCAGCCCAAGGGGAGTGATGGTTCTGGAGGACTCTGCCCTGCTCAGAGCACATCCAGAAAACTACCAGTATGAATTGCTATAATTTACCCAGTTCTGGGCACCAAAGCTTTGTAGGGATTTGTTGATAGACAAGGGTAAGGAAAATAGTTGTAAGTCTCCAGATTCTAACATGGGACAATCAACTCAAGGAAACGGGGATCTTTAACTTGGAGATGAAAAAATGTAGTAAAGGCACATACCAGCAATGTTCAACTATTTGAAATGGTGTCATTTGAAAGAAGAATTAAACTACTTAGGGAAGAATTAGGATGAAGGGGTGGAAGTGATAAGAAGACTGGTTTGCATTCAGTCTAAGGAAATGCTTCCTGATGCAATTGTCCAAAAATGGAATGGGTTTCTACTTCTGGGAATCCCCTCCATGGGAGATCTTCAGTCTGGATGATTATGAAAGATAAGGAATTTGCAGAAGATTTTACATTGTAATCTCCTGGGGTCTTACCTGTGTCCCCAGACTGCAATCATTTTTTGTTTTCTTTTTCTTCCCTCATCCCCAAATTGTTGTCATTTCCTCTTTGTAAAGTGCAATGTTTTACACACCTCTGGTAAGAGGCATAAGCTACATATGTGGAATGATTCACTGGGGAGACCTGACATATTAGTCTCCTTGAAACCCCAAGGGAGGAGATTTTAACATGCTGATCTCCCAAAGAATCAAAGGGGGGTATTGTGTGAAGGGAATCTCCTAGGGCCTTACCTATGTCCCCAGAGTGCTAGCTTTACATCACATGACTGGATGTCCAAACATAGGTCACAGGTGAAATGACCTAGGAACAATAACCTGGAAAGGATCTGGGGTAAAGGGAAAGAAATAAAAGAGGGGGTGCCAGGAAGTGCTCTCTCTTATTCTCTTGGAAGCAGTATTGCAGGACACTGGCTGAGAGCCATGAGGTGGAGAACCACGTGGCTAGTTAGCTGGTTAGAATAGGCTTTACTCTCTTATCTATCTGCCTTCTCTATTCAAATAATATTAATAAACTATGGAAATTAAGAACTACAGAGTGTTCGTTTAATTTCATTTTCACAACATGGAAAGACAAATGGAAACAAGGGTCTTTCTCATTTTCTGGTTACAGCAGTGAGTCTTGTCCGAATCTGGAAATACATAAAACACCTAGGATGAATACATGCATTATTAGAATGTAAGCTTCTTGAGAGAAAAGACATATTTTTTGTCTTTCTTTGTTAACTCCAGGGCTGAGTACAGTGGTCTGTGCTGTGTTACCCAAAGAGAACCAGTGACACACATCACACATCACTCTTGATTTGGTCATGAATTCAATTTAGGTGAGATGAAGTAGAACAAAGTTGTCGGTCTTATTCTGTCTCCCAGCGTCATCGAAGTCCAGCAGCAAGACAAAAGTCAGAGCGACTCTTGATGGGCTGGGATGCAGTGGATGACCTTGGCGATGTCTGCCTGAGCTCCAAGTGCTCCACAACACCTGCTTCAGAACCCTTCACGTCTGCTGGAACAAATTGTTCTCATCTGCCCATTCCACCAGGGGAAGCCGGAACATAGTAGGTACTTCATAAAATGCTCATTAACTGAACTAACCCAGAATGAAACAAGCTGAGGCACTAAGAGGAAGGAAATAGGCGGATCTGAAAGGGATTTGGAACGGAGACCTATAACATCCTTCTCACACCTGGGCAAAAGGGAGCTGAAACAGAATCAACTTGTGGGTCAAAGATGGTGGGTTGGCTCTCCCTGCCCCTGCCCCTACCTCTTGGTATGTCTATAAAGCAGGTGTTACTATGCAGCCTTTCAGAGTTTGGGTAGGGTTTATGATCTGGGTAGATCCTGAGCCAGATGACTTCTGAAGATCCTTTTAGCACTATGACGCTATCACTTACCAAATGAAGCATTCTTCAATCCAAAAGGCACAAAATAAAGGCCAGCTATTTTTATTTTGTTTTATTTTTTTTAACTTTTACTTTCTGTCTTAGAATCAATATTATGTCTCAGTTCTAAGGTAGAAGAATGTAAGGGCTAGGCAATGGGGGTTAAGTGACTTGTCCAGGGTTACACTGCTAGGAAGTATCCGAGGCCAAATTTGAACCCAGGATCTCCTGTCTCTGGGCCTGCAGCTATTTTTATTATCAGTTATATTTCTTATCATGACTGTAGCCTCCTGCAGTAGTGTGGCTTGCTAAGGTGCCAGCAAAGAGCCTGAACAAAGGAAAAAATCTGGCTTACTGTCTCTAGTTGGAGAGTCTTAAAATCTGCACCTATTCCTGATTAAAGTACTACCTGCCTAGTAACATTTCTCCGAGGGCGGAAAAGTGCAGATCATGGTTACTACACATACCTCATAATCAAGAACACGGCATGCACTGAAAAATCTAAATTTGTAAACAGTTCTCCCCTTCTCACAAAAACAAAGAATCACAGCAAGGACAATGCAAGGGAAAGGTCCTCTTCTGGTTCTGGCCAATCTCCCCTGCTGAGCCTGCGATTCACCCAAATGCTGCCCTTTTGGTACAACCCAGGCCTCTCTGCTTCTTGAAGCGTGACCCACCATAGGCCCTGGGAGTCACTCTACGAGACACCAGCCTGCCCCGTGGCACCAGGGTACACAACTAAATGGACTCAAAAGTCCTTCCTATGAAATTCGATAGCAGCCTCCTTGCCGCCATGACCTCTGCTTTCAGGGGGAAGGACAGAGCCCATCTGAAAGCAGGCCCAGGCGGGGAGTCCCTGCAGCGTCCACATCGAGGCACAGGACGGCTGACATGTTGCCAGCAAGGTGCAGCGGCAGCTGAAACCCAATCTCCCTGGTGTGGTTGTGGGTGGCCCTATTTACTTAGACTACCTTTGCTGCAAGGGCAGAATCAATAAGGATCTGTCCTTGCTCAGGGACAGGGAGCCCACTCTCGCTATGAAAAACAAACACCCTCCCTCCCAGTCCCTGTGGCTGATCTCAGCCTGGAGAGAGGATTGTGGTCAAAAAACCTACCAAAAGCAGTTGCTGCCAAAATAAAAGCCCCCAAATCTGGCAGAATCCTGGATTTCTAGACCTAAGAGGAGCACAGATTTTCTCTTTTAAAGGCTTTACAGCCTGGGGTGGGTCCTTTATTCTGATAACACTCTGGGTCTCGGGCTCCTCAAACTGAGCATGTCCCAAACTAAATTCATTATCCACATCCCCAAAGTCTTCTGAACTTTCCTGTCACTATGGAAGGAATCACCATTGCCTCAACACCCCAGCTAGCCAAGCCAATTGGGGCGCCATCTTGTCGGGCTCACCCCCTCTACAACTTCGGTCAATTGGGTCTCCTTTCCTCCACCCACAAAACCACCACCCTGGATGAAGCCCTCATCACCTCTTCCCCAGATGAGAACAGTAGCCTTCCAGCCTTTACTCTCTCCCTCTCCAATCCATCCTCCCCCTCGGCTGCCAAAGTGATTTTTCCAAAACAGAAATGGCCCCAACACCCCACTTTTCAATAAACTCCAATGGCTCCCTATTACCTCCAGGATCAAATACAAAGTCCTCTGCTGGGCATCTAGTGCTCTTTACAACCTTTCTAGTCTTCTTACATTTGACTCCTATCCATCCACAATTGGTATGCTGTAACTCTGACCTGGATCTTCCTCGTCCATAAACAACACTAAATCTCCCATCTCTGCACTTTTGCACTGGCTGTCCCCCGTCCTTTGAAATGCTCTTCCTCCTTGCTTTGCACTCATAGAATACTCGTTGGTTCCCATTAAGACTGCTTAAATGCCTCCCTTTGCAGAAGACCTTTCCTGGTTCCTCCTGCCAGTTAAATAAATCTAACTCCGGATTTATATGTTGTCTCCCCCACTAGTCTGTACGGATTAAGCATCTGCTCTCTATGGGATATTCAGAGAACACTAGCCCTTCTGGGGTGAGGGCTTGTCCAGCCCTTTACAGGGCTGCTTTCTTCCTTGGCTGTCCATCTGCCCCCCAGCTCTCACGAGTAGCTCCAAGGAGCTGAGGCATACCCAGTGGCCACAACCCAGCAAACAGTCTCAGCAGGCAGGCTAAATCACGTTGAGGTAACAGACAGTCCTCAGGCCCACTGGTGAGTTAGAGGGTGACTTCCCCAGGCCTGTGAAGACAATTTGTGGAAGGGGGCACTACTCTGGAGCACTCCTGGGGCCCTGCCGGCCATCCTGATGCTTGTCTTGCCACTGGACTTTGATGACTCTAGAGGAGACGGTGAGGCTGACTGACTTTGGACAACTCTGTCTCACAAACCCACTTTATGTTAGAGACAAAAGACATCACCTGAGTACAAAGTACAACAATCAACCCTATGCCAGGCATTGTACTAAATGTCTTACGGTTATTATCTCATCTGATCCACACAACAACCCGGCTGAAGTAAATGCTATTATTATCCTCATTTTATAGCTAAAGAAACCGAGGCACGCAGAGATTAAAATGACTTGCCTGGAGTTACACAGCGACTAAGGGTCTGAGGCCAGAGTTAAACTGACTTCAAAGACTCCTCTCCACTTTTCATTTTTGTTTTGATTGACTCCTCACTCCTCTCTTCTCCTCTCCTTATTCATTGCCACAATCCAAATTTCCCAACCTAGGTCTCACCAGCCCTTCCCAGGAGCATTATCTGTTCTCCTTTTTTCCCCTGACTCTGCTGCTGCTACAGCCTCACTGAAACTCTTTCCCCCTCATTTCCTAGAGAGGGAATTCTTTTTGAAAAACCCCAGTGATATCTCTTTTGTTACTAAATTACAGAAATTAATCCTAGGGTAACACTCCTGGAGCATTGGCCTTAGATTTGCATTAAGGAGAGTAAATGATGGGGTGGGGGTTGCGTAGACATATCACTATTTTTATGTGCTAGTAATCTTTCATTATAAACTCCCAGAGGCAGGACTGATTTCTCTCTCTGGTTTAAAGGTGCTCATTGTCCTGTGCTCAGTATCTGATTATTATAATGGATCTGTTCCTGCTGTATTCTTCCTCCCTAATCATTTGTTCTCTGAAGGCCTTCAGTGAAGAAACCAACTCTTCCCTGACTTGAATAAGACCCACGTAGAAAGCATGAGGAAGATGCATAGGGAAAAGTGGTATAGAACCTGTCAGGGAAATAAAGCTATGGAACAAGCCTTGGGGAGCATGCACTGGATGGAATGAGGCAGAGGCACATATGTGGCTCGTGGGAGCATGCTCCCATTCTTTCACAGTCACTGTAGCTAGCAACCCTAATAGGAAGTTAACCTCTGTGTAGCTGGCAAACCTAATAGGAAGCTAACAGTTCCTAGAAAAAGAAAATATTCAGCAGTTGAAATAAGAAAGCAACAAGAGTTCCCCAGGACAGGAGAGTAAGAGATAGGGCTCCTACATTCACCCATCACTAAATGATTTGTGCCCCATGGGTGGCTTCCTTTCATAAAACTTACCATGACCCAGTCTGTCCTAGAAACAAACACAAAACATTATTCATGCAGAGGCTGAGCTGAGTTTTCAACTCTGCTCTAGAAAATTTTTCCAAAGATAGATAAGGCCAGAGCCATTTCATAAAGCATTTAATTAAAATCAACAAGCAGTAGACACAGTGAGCAGCAAGGACTCTCAGAATCAGATGCATTTTTGACTATGGTACCATATGAAATTAAACTAAAAACAGTACATGGTCCCCCACCTTCAATATCTCACAACAGATTACATCTTGATGGAATTCACAACTGGAAGATGAATCTGGAAGGACATGCCTTATATAAAAGGCCCAGAAAAGATAAAGGGGGGAGTAGAGTAAACTTATCTGGGTGAGGATAGATCAAAGAAACAGAAGGGACAAGTTTCACAGGAGTATGTGTTCTACAGCTCACATAGACAAGAGAAGAAATTAGTCAAGGCATTTGGGAAACAGATCACACACCCAGCATGGAGGAGGCAGGGTGTTACAGGGATGGGGAAACGTCGATGAAGCAGACATCTTCTAAAGTCTTTTCTCTTCCAAAAATCAAAGCAGCTGAGAAATGCATGATTTGCCTTCATGATAATCTCATTCTTCAAAGGGTCCATGAAGCAAATAATAACAAGAACTGTTACTTTGGTCTTGATTCTAACCAACAAGAAAGGATTGGGTCCCAAACTAAAAATGTTAAGAACTTTGGGGACAAGTGACTACTTCATCCCACAGAAGGAGAGGTCAACTGGACATACTTTAATGTGCAAATTTGGTTGAGGGAAAACAGATTTTGGAGTGTGGAGAGAAAAAAGATAGTTCTAATTCAAAGGTCAAAAATTGGAGATGAGGGAAGAAATGTGAGCCCAAGAAGGACAAGAAGCTTTTGAGTATGAAATTTTGAAGACACAAACACAAGTAATCTCAACAAGGCAGCCAGTGGCACAACAGATAGAGCCCTATGCCTAGAGGAAGACCTGAGTTCAGTCTCAGACACTTACTAGTCATGTGATCCTGGGCAAATCATTTAATGTTTGCCTCGGTTTCCTCACCTGTAAAATGGGGAGAATAACAGTAAAGGGTTGGTCTGAGGCTTGAATGAGATATTGTCATCTCATTTGATCTATGCATGTTTTTTGTTTCAAATTCTCTCCCTCTCTCTCCTTCTACCCATTAAGAAAATAAGAACTATAATAACCCAAATAAGTTTTTTTTTTAAAGGCACTTAGCATAGTTCTTGGTACATAGTAACTCTTTGTAAATGCTTATTCCCTTCTCTGCCCAATGAGAAGGAAGAGCTGCCCAAAGATAATGATTTGATTTCATGGAAAATTCATTGACCAACTCAGATTTTTAAAAGATATAAATCAAGATGCAAGCAAGATCTGCTCACTGGGGAGTAATACACAACAGTTTCATAGTCCTCTAAGATTAGTAGCACTAAAACTAGAATGATCTGAGGTTGGTGACCAATGCTAGCCCCTATTGGGAGCCTTTCCAGTCTGGTACACATCACTTCTATACTGGGATAAAGATTAGAGAACTACTTTAGTAGAAGATCTAACCCATAATAATTTCCCATAATTAATATATATAAAATTTTCAATGGGTGGGCCCAGGGGGTGTAGGAGGATAGATGTAAGGAATATTAACTAAAGTATTTGGCCCTGTGAGGTGATTCTCATCAAGGATTTTTCATAGAGTCTCGTCAAATTGATGGGTGAGTAGCTCTAAGGATAACTAACACTTTGTTCGCTATAAAATGTTAACTTTAAATATCTGCAGGTGAAGCCTTTGTGCCCTACTGGCTGTGTCCAAGAGCATGACTTCATGGGTTCAAGAGGACACAGCCCATCAACGTTCTAGAAATCCAGTTGCCTTCTCCCAGGCTCTGGATGCACAACAGCCTCATTGTGTGAAGAGAGAAGATCAAAATGAACTGCTGATTTGACTGCAAGCAAATCTGAACTTGGACCTCTAGTACACACACTGCCAACTCAGACCCCAGGCCCCTCCTTCCTCTCCCTTCTCCATCTTTCCAAGAGAACTTAATTCCATTTAAGTCCTGGAGCCCTGGCAAAAATAACACTACCACCACCACTACCATTTATGGGGATGGTATCCTCCAAACCAGTGAGGAATTAACCTTCAGCTCACAGACTATTTAGATTCTCTCTGGGCTTTTCTCCTGTTTTGCCTGTGTTCTCTATGGCTTAGAGGAGAAATGATCTCCAATCAAAACATTTTGGATTGCTTCCCATGTGGATCTGTAAGGAAAAGAGTACTCAAACCAGCAGCTAATCATAAGAGTCATGGAACTTTACACCTGGAAGGGAACTCCAAAGTCACCCAGACCACCTCCACTTGTGTTAAAGAGGAAGGAATTGGTGAAGTTGTCCCCAGCAGCATTTAAAGCATCAGGGGCAGATGCCCAGAGAGCAGCATCAGAGAACCAAAAAAACACTTAGTGATGTTTCCACACACATTAGCTGACCCTACAGTCTTTTTGAGGTCACCATCTTCAGCAATGAACATTTATTGATCAAACTCTGGGGCAAGGTGGTGTCATATAAACAACAATAACCAAAATTTGTACAAAGTGCATTAAAGTTTGCTAAACTTTCGTAAGGAAGACCGATACTTTTTACCACAATGGAAGGAACGTAGGGCAAAAATTCACAGTGTCAAAACCCTCACCCTCCTAGGCAGTTTGCATGGCCTGGGTATTCTCAGTTGGAGGTAAGAAGGAAGTCAAAAAGGAGAGTAAAAAATCAGTGATTAGCCCCAACTTCACAAAGACAGAGGCCACTGATGTTCCCATAGGGAGACTGTGCACACAGGCTGGTCTCTGAGACAAGGAAGAGGTGAAAAAGTAAAGAGCTGACTCTGCTTGACCCAGGAAAGAATAAGGACCGGGGACTTTTTTTTTTTTGATAGGGGAGGAATGTAAAATATGGAACATTTTAATAGCTGCTTGAATAACCCTTTGGTAAGGTCATTCAGATTTGCCATAGGCCTTTAAAAAAAATTTTTTTTTTCTGAAAAGGCATTCATTGCTTTGACAATGATCCAAGGCAATTCCAAAAGACCCATGATGAAAAAACGCTATCTACCACCAGAAAGAGAACTGATGAACTCTGAATTCACATTGAAGCAGGCTTTTTTCACTTTATTTTTCATGGGGATTTTTTTCTGTATCTTTTCTTTTTTGGAACCCTTACTTTCTGTCTCAGTAACAACTCTAAGACAGAAGAGCAAAGCCTAAGCAAATGGGGATGTGATTTGGCCAGGGTCACACAGCCAAGAAGTATTTAAGGCCAAATTTGAAACCAGGTCTTCCCCTCTCTATCTACTGTGCCACCTAGCTGCCCCGAGTGTTCTCTTTTAAAACGTAGCTAATGTGGAAATAGATCTTGTCTGACTTTATATGTATATAATTAATATTATTTTGCCTTTTCAAACAGTGCAGGAGAGGTGGGAGTGAGAGAATTTGGAACTCAGATTTTTTTTAAATGAGTGTTAAAAATGACATGTATAACCCAGTAGAATTGCTTGTCAGCTCTGAAGTGGGGAGGGAATAGGGGAGGGAAGGAACATGAATCTTGTAACCATGGAAAAATATTCTAAAAAAATAAAATAAATGAGGGTTAAATTTTTTAAACTGTATTTGGGAAATATTTAATGAAATAAATACAATATAGTTAAAAAGAAAGAGAAAATACATTCATTAGCCTCAGAAATGTGTCAGCTGGGAGCAGTCTCACAAAAGGGCAGCAACATTCTGCTTAACGGGAGAATTCATAGTGGCTTACAGTTCTGACAGAGACAGTCAGTTTAAAAGCAGCAAAAAAGTAGCAAGAAAGAGTAGTAACAGCAGATGTCAGGGGAGCCATTGGAATATAAGCACCTCTAGAGTAGGGCTTCTGTTTGTTGCATTTAATATCCCCAATGCCTAGAACTGAACTTCTCATCCCTTGCTCCCTTCCTTCCTTCTTTCCTTCCCTCCTTCTCTTTCCTTCTTTCATTCCTTCCTTCCACCATCTTAGAATCAAAACTGTGTATTGATGGGTTCCAAGGCAGAAGAGTAGGAATGGCTAGGCAATGAGGATTAAGTGACTTGCCCAGTCTCACACAGCCGGGAAGTCTGAGGTCACATTTGAACCTAGGACCTCCTGTCTCTGGAACTGCCTCTCAAACCACTGAACCACCTACCTGTACTCCTGTGGACTTGTCTTTTTAAAAATGTTTTTTACAACTTCAATTTGTAGAAAGTGTGTACTCTGGTTCAGTCTCCTTGTGCCAGGCAGTTTACATCAATATGCTTCCCTGCAAGGTCCTAAGATACTCTGAAGATTTAGGATGTCTTTTGTCTAATGTTATTGGCTCGAGCCCCAACCAGCTACCCCACTTGGTAGGCACTAACAACTAGCATCCAAGTTCCATTTAATCACTTAACATCTATTAGCTTTTACCTCAAAGAAATAGTGAAAACAAAAGACAAACATTTTCCCAACTGCTTGGGGACAGATGCTCTGCTCATCCTTCATAGCACTGGCCACAACCAAGGTGGCATCTAGATGTGGCCTGATTGATGGAGGAGTTCCAGCCTCATTTATTGTGGGTCTGACTCCAGACGGTTATTCATTGAAAATCAATTCTGGACTCCATGAGAAGGGGAGGGTTCAGAGGATTCATCAGACTAAGGGTTCTTGGTAACCCCCCAAAAGATTAATAACCCCTGGATTAGATGATTGCTAAGGTCATTTCATGCTCTAAATCTTATGGTCTCAAGACTTCAACAGCCTTCTCTTACCCAAACCAAAAATTCCTTGTTGCCTTCCACATTAAGTCTAAACTCTCCTGCCTTGTCTTTGAGTGCTTCTATCATTGGGAGTGCATGCCGTCTAATTTAACTTCTAACCATTACACATTTTGCTCCCTCCCCATCTAGTTTCAGACCACTGTTCTCACTTGACATTCTGCTTTTGTCGAGAAGCCTCTGTACCCTTGTTCACATCAAGCCCCTTGGCCAGGAATGCCCTTTCATTTCCTTCTGCCTGTCTGAATCCTATCCATCCTTCAAGACCCATCCTTGTATTCAAGCCCTACCTCCTCATTAGTAGTTAACCTTCTACCCCAGTCTTCATAAGTAGCCTCCTCCTCTGAACTCCAACTGCAGTTAGAGTTTCCTTCCAGGATTTAATTTAGGATTCCATCATGTCCTAAGTGTTTCCCAAACTACATACCAGGCAACACAAACAGGGGTTCTCTGAAAACACCACCATATTACTAATGGATCCATTGCTATTTTTCCCTATTAAAATATTAAATGTTAAGTTATGGGTGTATCGAAAGCACTCTTTGTATGCCATTTTCAAGGTAGGAAAATCCATTTTACTCCACTCCATGTTTTTTCTAATCTCCTTAATTCTGGTATAGAGGGATATAAAGCAACATGGATGGGTCCTGTCAACATATTTCAAGCCCCAAAGTATTCTGTGGCCATATTAGTTTGGGAGACATTGACAGTATTGCCTAGTATGCTGTGATATGTAAATGGTTGTCTTTTCTTCCCAAATAGACTGATGACTGTTTCTTTAAAAACAAGTACTATGTATTCTTTCTCTCTTTTTTCTTTGTTTTCTTTTTTCTATCTTTCAACTCTTACCCTCCATCTGAGGATCAATAGTGTGTAATGGCTCCAAGACAGGAGAGTGGTAAGGGCTAGGCAATGGTAACTAAGTGACTTGTCCAGGGTCACACAGGTAGGAAGTCAGATTTGAGGTCACATTTGAACCCAGGACCTCTTGTCTCTAGTCCTGGCTCGATATCCATTGAGCCACCCAGCTGCCCTAACAGTATTTTTGATCCTCATGACATCTCTGGGAGTTAATATCATAGGAATATGATTATCTCTATTTTACAGTTGAGGAAACTGAGGCAAACAGAAGTTAAGTGACTTTGCCCAGGGACATCTAACCAGTCAGTGGATTTGATCTCTGGTTTTCCTGGATCCAGGCCCACTGAAATGCCTTCATTTTTGGTCCTACAAGGGAGACTAGACTTTTTTTTTTTAATTTAGCTTCGAGGTACAAAACTAGTAGCAATGAACAGCTGAAAGTCACAAAGAGTAAACTCAGGATTGACGCCAAGCCTTCTTCCCAGGTGCCCAAAAAGTCTGCAATCAAAGATTAGTGCCCACTTATTACAATTCTTTTTCAGGGAGGAGTTAGATAAGACCAGCCACTGGCATCCCTGCCAATTCTGAGATCCTGGGATCCTGTGACTCTGACATGAACTTGACCAGTGTGATAAGAGGCGAGCCAGAAGGGGAGAACTTCAGGCTTGCAGATCAGGTCCCCAGATTGGTTTGCAAGCCTGAAGTTCTCTCTTTCTGGCTTGCCTCTATCACACACCAGCCTGCTTGGCCGAGTGAGAGAATACTATGACACTTCTTTCTGCTATTTCTTTAGCTCGTTCTGCCTGCTGGTGAATCCAAGTCTACTTTTCAAGGCCAGGTAGGAGAGGAAAAGGACAGAGAAGTAGTTCTCAGTAGGAAACAGGGAAGCCCTTAGCTCATTCTGAAGTCTTCCAACAAGCTTGGGGTGGAATCAAGAATGTTTATTTCAAGGCTTTTATCAAAAAGTGGGGGAGTTCCGAGAAACATCGAGGCAAAGGCAAGTTGTATAAAAATTGCTTGGGAAATTCAAGAGCAATGGAGACCTGAAAAGAAAGCATGCCATCTGACTTCATTCATAACATTTTCAGTCTTTAACATGACATTTCCCAGGGAAACATCGCTTGTTTATAAAGCCTAAGGAAGACACAGCCAATCTGGAATGAATAAATTTTAAAGACGATGAAAATAGTCTAGTTTAGTAACATGAGATGCAGAAGGACCATGATCATTTAAGCAAATATGCAACTCATTTTTTTGTGTGTGGAATTGTTTAAACATCCACTTATTCCATTTTCTTATCCATTTCTGCCTAGATGGTTTTCTTTCTGACTAAGTAAGTCTATGAGATCTATAATTTTACTTCTTGATCATGTGTTCATTGCTTATATCTTTTATGACATTTCTAACTTTTTTTTAAAGTTTCATCAGAAACTTATATATGAATAAAATAGGATGTATTTCATGGACCTGCCACTAATATGTCTATCTATATATATGTACATATGCATGTATATACACACATATACATATGTGTGTGTGTGTGTGTAGAGAGAGAGATAAATTTGTTGTTCAGACATTTTTCAGTTGTGTCTGATCCTTCATGATCTCATTTAAAGTCTTCTTGGATTCTGAAGTGGTTTTGACATTTTTCCTTCCCCAGTTCATTTGACAGATGAGGAAACTGAGGCAAAGATAGATAAGAGATAGAGATAGACTGACAGAGAAACAGAAACAGAGAAACAGACAGAGACACACATAGTGTTTTTAATCACAATTACATCAATCTCACTGAAAGGCTTGTCTTTCTGTCTAATCCTAGAAGATACATTCAGGATTTTTACTCTTAAATTTAGGTACTGTATTCCTTGTTATTTTCTTTTAGGGAGGTCTGGACATTTGATGTCATCACTGTTGAGAGTTCCCCCATTCAATTTAGCCTGACAACTTGTTTGTAACATAGCCCAAGAGAGTTGCCCAGGCAGGCACTGAATGTTTAAACCAATTACCCATGCTCACAGAGTTGGTATGTGTCAAAATTTGAACCCAGATCTTCCTGATTCCAAAGTAGTCCCTTTCATGTTATCTCTATCAAGTTACTACATATGATGGATATGACTACCAACTCTGCCCAAAGAACCTCCATCTGCTTGAGGCAAAATACATTTCTCCCCTTTGGGTTGCCCAGGAACCAAGTTCCCAGTGTCTTCAATTGGAATGCCAAGCCAGGTCATTTCTTTCTTCATATACAGCTATTTCATCAACTACATAATGGCAATATTTGATATCAATGAAACATAAACCAAGAAACAAGCGGAAGTCCTAAAGTTCTAGGAAGCCAGCTCCTACGAAGTTCCTTGGAGAAGAAATTCACTGTCTTTGGCATTCTACCAGGATAGAGCTCTGGGTAGCTGGGTATTTGCTCAGGGCTCTACTTTTCCAACAGCTACCTCTGAATAAGCTGACAACATGGGCATTTGTTTTCCTGGACAATTTTGTGGAGGTCATGCAATCCTATCCTCAACTGTCTCTATATTCCCACTAACCTTGTCTCCAGCAACCACCCAAGACTAACATAGCAGGAGCTCTCTTATTATCACACCAAGGAAAGTTGGGGGGGGGGGTGAGGGTTAAGGGGAGGGTTGCCTACTGACAAGTTGTTATGGGTGTGGCAAGCAATAGCTTTGAGCAACTGTGCCATCTTCTCTCTAACTTCTGTGGCTGCCCTAGAGGCAACAGATAGATAAAAGCAGGGAGAAGCTAAAATTGGGGGTAGGTTGCGGGAGGGGGACGGCATTTGTTGGGCTTGGTTATTCTGCTTTTCTTGCAGAGCTGTATATATTGGAAGACAAGAGAGACCATGGATCAGAGATCAGAACTGGAAGACTGGAAGACCTCAGAGACCATTACTAACCCCCTCATCATAATGATGGAGAAACTGAGAAATGAACTTCAGGAAGTCTCTTTGTGGCAGAACAATGTGGATTTCTTTATTGTTCTTGGGCAACTGGTCCTGTATGTCTATATTTTTCTGTAGTGTGTGTATCCCTGGGGAGTTTCTTGTGTACCAGGTCATGCTATTGCCAACCACAAGGTCCTGGGCAGAGTAGGTGGTAGGATCATCCATTTAGAGGTAGAAGAGACCTTGGTGCCAGAGAATAGTGTCTTCATTTTACATAGGAAGAAAGTGAAGCCCAGTGACTTGCCCAGAATCACATAGTTGGTAAGGGTCCTAGTCAAGGGCTGAACTCCGGTTTTTTCAACTTCAAGTTCAGTGTCTTTCCTTTATACCAAGCTGTTTCTTATAAAAGACAGTTGAGGGGGCAGCTAGGTGACCCCAGATACTTCCTAGCTTTGTGACTCTGGGCAAGTCACTTAATCCCAACTGAAATCAACACACAAGGATTTTATAAAGAGAGAGAGAGAGAGAGAGAGAGAGAGAGAGAGAGAGAGAGAGAGAGAGAGAGAGAGAGAGAGACAAAGAGTAAGAGAGAGAGAGTGAGAGAGAGACAGAGATAGAGACAGATAGAAGGAGTGTTAGGCTGGGAATGTTAGAATCTAAAAGGGTTTAAGAGGCACTGAATTAGTATCACAAGATAACAGCTCTGTCTTCAATCTCATCTCTTAAGATATCACCCATTTTCCTAAGTGTACCAGCATCAGAGGGGTCCACACAATGGCTAGAGGTTATGGGACCCTGATGTCAAACTCTACCAGTTTAT
Source organism: Monodelphis domestica (assembly GCF_027887165.1). NCBI lineage: Eukaryota > Metazoa > Chordata > Mammalia > Didelphimorphia > Didelphidae > Monodelphis > Monodelphis domestica. The sequence continues at coordinate 481,532,577 of NC_077228.1, forward strand.
CAAAAGAAAGCCATCTTTTTGCTTCTGGCAATGACATCCTTAAAAACAGTCTTTCCTCTTTAGGATACCAAAATCTCCAGACAATGTAGATTGGAGCACAGTTAAAATAACACTGGCTGTGTTCAAATTCTACCTCTGCCATTTATGGGGCAAGTCCCTTCACCTCCCAAGGCCTCAGTTTCTTCATCTGTAAAAAAGAGGGGGTTTGGATAGACAACCTTAGAGGTCCCTTCCAGCTCTAGCTTCTATTATCCTTGGAAACGATCTTCCTAAGTATTTCAATCTTTTTTGCCATGAGCTACATAGATGTCCATTCAATAGAATATATGAATCATGCATTTGTAATCTGGTCAGGGATTTCCACTTTGGGCCATAATAAAGGTCCCCCCAGTATAATCCTAGCACTTAGCATAGTGCTTGGTACATAGCAGGCACTTAATAAGTGTTTATTGAATGAAGGAAAAAGTCCAAGGGTTCATGAAGCCAAGACAAGGGAGCAGCTCTTCGCTAAGGGAAGCTTTAGAATGACAAAATTCCAGGCTCCCTGTGGAAGGATATCCAATTATGTCAGGGAATACAACCCAGAAACATTTTTAACACTCTTCTTTCCATTTGGCTCCCCCTTTCCTTTCTTTCCTTCTCAAGAGCATAGCCCCTGACTATCATCTCATGATTCTGAAGGCCCTTGAAACCTTTTCCTTCTAATTAACCAATAAACATTAATTAGGTAACAACTCTGTGCCAGGTACGGTGCTAACATACAACCTATTCCATTTGACAAGTTTTTATTATGTATCATTTGGGTGCCAGGCACTGTATCAGGCAACGGAAATACAAAGATGAAACCAAAACTGTTTCTTCTCTCAAGAAACTTGCAATCTAGTGGGTTTAATACTAATTATAATATTTATGTAGCTCTTTAAGGTTTCCAAGCCCCTTATACAATGATCCCTACAACGATCCTATGAGGTAGGTGCTATTATTATCATCCCATTTACAAAAGAGGAAAATGAGGCAGAGAGGTTAACTGACTTGCCAAAGGGTCATCACTAGTAACTGTTTGAGACAAAATTTGAACTCCGGTCTTCCTGACCTCCGGGCCTGGGTTCTATCCAGTACCCTGCCCGTTAACAGTTCAGTTTGCCTTTGACTTATCTCTGTCTTTGGGGTTTGTTTGGTGTACCCACTTCACCTTAACCAGGAGACAATGAATGAAGTCAGGTGTTATTTCTACTTAGTTGGAAACCCAGCTTCCTCATCCTTCAAGGAAATTCTCTAGACTCTCAAAGAAGATTCAGCCATAGCCTAATAAATTGCCATTGTTGACTCCCACATTTTTTTTCTTTTTTTTCTTCCTAGTTTTTTAAAGATTATTTAATTAATTAATTTGGAGTATTTTTCCACGGTTACATGAATCATATCCTTACCCTTCCCTTCTCCCACCCCCTCTCATAGCCAATGAGCAATTCCACTGGATTCTACATCCCACATTTTTTTTTAAAACCCAGTACCTTCTATCTTAGAATTGATATGCAGTAAGAACTAGGCAATTGGGGTTAAGTGACTTGCCCAGGGTCACACAGCTAGGAAGTGTCTGAGGCCAGATTTGAATTCAAATCCTCTTGACTATCCACTAAGCCACCTAGTTGCCCCAATTCCCACATTATCATACTGAAAATTACCTCTTGATTTCTGCTCCTTGTACTACCAACCTTGGGAGAATGTGCCTCCCAGCTGTAACTGGACCTGGAGTAATATTATTGGCCAGCTGTATGGCTACCAGCACTGTAGGCTTGATTCTTTTACCAGATCAGCTCCTTTCTGCTGAATTAAGGGAAAAACAAAACAAAACAAAACTCAAAATTACTATTTGAAAGGTGAAGACAGAATAGGAATCAGTGGTATAGCTATAGAATCTTCTCACTAGAGTTTTGTTAAAACCAAGTAAATGTTCAGGAAAATGATATCTTCCCAAGTGGCGGTGATAAAATTTGATCTGGGACTTGAATCTAATTCAAAAGAATTTCCAAGAAGAGAACTGGCTTCTTAGTGACATTAGAAGTTGGCTTGAGTTTCTTTTTTTTAAACTATGAAGCCCACAAAGATCCAAAGTCCAATCAGTCTGAGATGCCCTAGGAAAATACATCCATTACCTGCATCTGTAATCTGTCAGTTGACAAACAATTATTAGGCACCTACTTCCAAGCACTGGGAAACACAAAAAGAGGAAAAAGGAAATTTACACTGTACTGGTGACAAGAGAGAAAACACTTAATGGATCAGGACTGCATGTTATCTCAACTCAAAAATGAGGGGATTAGATAGACTAAGACCTCTAAGGTTACATCTCCAAGGTCCTTTCTAGTCCCAGACCTATGTAAGTTCCCTGAGAGGGGAGTGTATTTCATACTCTTCCTTCAATCTGCCATAGGGCTTGACATACAACAGATACTTAAATGTTTGCTAATTAATTGATTACTCTATAATCTATTTTTTCCCCCTTTGAAAATGTCATTTTTCCTTTGGAAATGCCAGAGAGCATGGTGGTCTCTTTTTTTTCACATTTTCCAAATACATTTACCTTTGCTTTCATCACATCGTACTTTATATTTTGAGGATTTAGTTTTATTCTCTTGCAACAATGAGCAATATGGAAGTATGTTTTGTCTGATAATACATGTATAACCCAGATCATTTCTGAGACAGGGGATGGAAAGGAAGGAGGAAAGGAGACAATTTGGATCTTATAATTTTGGACAACATATGTTGAAAATTGTTAATACATGTAATTGGGGAAATAAAATATTTTTAACAATAAAAATTTTTAATTTTAAAAAAGATCTCAATTGAAAGGAAAAACTCATTCAGAGAAAGAGACCTATGAACATAAACAGTCATAATTCCCTTCTATTTAGACAATTTCAGACTGATCTGAACCTAGATGTTCCATATTGATTATTATTACTATATATTATTTTACATCATTATATTATCTATTATCACATATAATAATAAGTAGCATTTATATAGCTCTTTAAGATTGACAAAGCTCTTTACAAATATTATCTCACTTTATATAGGAGGCAGACATTATACATTTTACATCTCATCCAGTTCACATACAGGAATTATATATTATATACATGTCACATGCATGCATAGACAGGACTCCTTAGCCTTCTCAATCCAAACATCTTTGACTTCCCTTAGACCGTGAGAAATAATATCCTGCCATTCTAGTGTTCCTTGTTTCTCCATCTATAACATGAACCACCATTTTGCTCCAATCCCACTGCTCTTTTATTGTTCTAGTGAACAAGCTATCCCCACCTGCACTTTGATGCCCCTCCAATTCAGTTTGATTCTCACCCAATTCCTATTCTTCCCGAGTTCTCTCTACTTCTCTCTCCTGGGTGTGTCTTGTGGATTCCTGCTTCATTGTAGTTTCTCTATGTCTTAAGCCTTTTTCTTCTCTCTTCCTTCTGCCTTCTCTCTCCTTAAATAAACCTATCCCTTATCCTGAAAGATTCCAAAGGTCTTGCAATTTTTTCCCACAAGAGCTTCAACTTTACGACTTCTAGAAAAACAAAGATGCCCAACTTAGCCCTTGTTTCCTGATACCACTTCCAGACTTTTAAGAAACTTCTTGATTCATTGACTTTTGGAGTTTGTGTTACCTACTTAACAATAGCTTTTCCTCCTTAACTTCTTAAGAAATATTTGTTGACACTATTAGGTCTATATCCCAAAGAGATCAAAGAAAAAGGAAAAGGACCCATTTTTTACAAAAATATTTATAGCTGCTCTTTTTGTGATGGCAAAGAATTAGAAATCGAGGGGATACCCATCAACTGGGAAACATCTGAACAAGTTATGGTATGTGATTATGATAGAATACTACTGTGCTATAAGAAATGATGAGCAGAAGATTTCAGGAAAACATGGGAAGATTTGTATGAATTGATGCAAAGTAAAGTAACCAGAACCAGGAGAACACTGTATACCATAATAGCAATATTGTAATAATGTCCAACTGTGAAAGTCTTAGCTTCTCTGATCAAGACCAAATAATCCATGTGAATTCCAAAAGATATGAATGAAAAATACTATCCACCTCCAGAGAGAAAACAATAGCTGGTCACTTTTTACACAAACTCTGTGTTCAGATCAAAGCCTACTTTTCTTACTTTATTTTTTTGTGTATAGCTACATATGTGTTTGCAATGTGGCTAATATGGACTTACGTTTTACCTGACTTCACTTGTATAATACATATATTACTTGCCTTCTCAAAGTATGGGGGAGGTGCAAGAGGAAAAGAATTTGAAACTCAATTTTTAAAAAAAGAATATTAATAATTTTTAAAATTTAATTGAGAAAGTTAACAAAATAAAAATGTTTGTTGAACATATGGAATTAACTTCTAGTCAAATACAGTGATATTTGCTTTCTCTTTATTCTCTATGCCTCCACTATCTCTGTCCTCAAATCTATCCTATATACTGCTACTCAGCTAATCTTCTTAAGCCCAGCTTCTATCATGTGATTTTTTTTCCTGCTTCAAAACATATAATCTCTTGCTAATTCCTGCTTCATCACATCAAAATTCCTCTGCTTGTCCTATCCCATCTTCCTTGCTATTTCCCTCCCAACAATACCATCCCTCTACTTAAGCTGGGCTCCTCACTGTCTTTCCTACCCATCACACTCAATTTGTTTTCAATCAGTACTTTCAGTCATGAAATGAAATCACCTTATAAAACAGTTTTCCCAAGGTCTTTCCTCAAAATAATTCTGTGAGGTAATTAGTAGGACATCTTACAGATGAGGAAATTGATTCTCTGAGACAGGTAATGATCTGAGTCAAGACAATAATTAGGTGACAACAGTGGATAGTGCTGGACCTGACTCTATTGGAGACAGGAATACCCGAATTCAAATCCAGTCACAGACATTTACCTTGGGCAAGTCACTTAACCTCTAAATGCATCAATTTTCCCAAGCCTAAAATGAAAATAATAATAGGACCTATCAGCCAGGATTTTTTGTAAATGTTTAAGCGCCTTATAAATGCTCCACATTATTAGTCGAGTCAAGTTCAATTGTCCTGACACTAGGTGCAATGTTCATTCAAGGAGCATTTGAAAGCAGGGCTATGGATTCAAAGATGAGGGGGAAAAAATCTCCTGCCTTCAGAGAGTTTATTCACAGGATTGTAGGATTAGAGATATAGAGTTGGAAGGAATCTTATAGGTCATCTAATTCAATTCCATCTTATTACAAATGAGGTCCCAAGATTCTGAAAGATTGGGATTTGTTCAAAGTCATTTGGGTGGCAGATGGCCAAGTCTGAATTTGAACCCAGGTCCTCTGACTCCAAATAATAATAAGAGCATTTATATAGTACTTTAATGTTTGCAAAGCACTTTACAAATATTATCTCACTTGGTGCTTGTAAAAACCCTGGGAGGCAGATGCTATTATGATTTCCATTTCACAGATCAGGAAACCAAGGAAGAAAGAAATAAAGTGACTTTCCCAGAGTCACAGAGTAACAAAGGGTCTAAGACTGGATTTGAACTCAGATCCAAGTCTAATGCTCTATTTACTGTGACCTCCTAGCTGCCTTTTAATCCACTTGGTTTTCCCAACAGCCCTATGAGATAGGGAGATTAGGTATTATTTTATTTTACAGATGAGGTCTGGCTGATGCTATGGCATATGGTCCTCTGGCTTCCTTTGTCCCACTTGGAAATGTCCTAATCCTTTCCTTCGACAGTTCCAAATTCTAGGTATTCTTTTTTTTAATCCCTTTTACCTTCCATCTTAGAATCAATACTGTGCATTGGTACTAAAGCAGAGGAAGAGCAAGGAGGGCTAGTCAATGGGGGTTAAGTGGCTTGCTCAGGATCACATAGCTAGGAAATTATAAGAGATCACATTTGAACCCAGGACCTCCAATCTCTAGACTCAGCTCTCTATCCACTGAGCCACTCAACTGCCCCCTCTAGGTATTTTTTAAGGTCCATGCTGAAGTTTCACCTTTTTCATGAGCTTCCCCAGCTAATGTGACCCCACTCATCTATCCCATCTGCACACTGCTCCCGTTAGATTGTTTTTTGTTTCGTTTTTAACCCATTACTCTCTTGGTAACAACTCTATGAAAAGGCAAGAACTAGGTAAAGAGGGTCAAATGACTTGCCCAGGGTCACACAATTAAGACGAATCCAAAATGATTTACTGGATGGGTTAACACTACATTGCCAGCCTCCAAAGAGACATCAGTTAACTGGTTCAATTCAGTTCAGGCACCATTCAAGCATCTTTGTGCAAGGCTACAATACTAAGACAAAGATAAAACCAGCCTCCAACAGCTTATAGTCTCATACAGGATATGATCAGAGGAAGAGAGTGACAAGATCTACAAATCCCTTTCTTGACCACGCTGCAGAGGGAGGAGGTTCAATTCAGAAAATCAGTCCAAGAAATACTGGAGGAGGGAACTCTTAATAGCTTAATCTACATCTGCTTTGAGACAGACCCAAGGAAAAAAGCTTTGTAACATGGCCCTTGAGGTCCAAAGCCCCAGATTGAAAATAAAGTTGATGATCTCTAGATGTTACCACATAACCTCAGCAGCCTGGCTGCTCACTGGTTCTGTGACCTTGGCCAAGTCACTTAATATTTCTAGGCCTCATGTGGAAATTTTGTTTGTCATGTGGAAAATTCTAACTTCATAGATGAATCTTTCCATTCCCTTCTAGTTCTATGTCTCTGTAAATATCTGCATTTTTTGTCAAGATATTTTCAATAATCAAACATTTATTAAGCACCTTCTACATGCCAGGTAGTTTGTTAAGTGTATTTTGGCTTCATTTTTTATAATGCATCAGATACTAAAAAATACTCCCTAATAGAAACTACGACTTAAAAAAGCTGTTGTCCATTACCTAGCATAAGTAAACCCTTATCTGAATTCCTAATTCTCTATTTGGCCTAATTGCTCATTCCAAATATATATTTTTTTCATCAACAATTGTGGAAAATATCAAAGTAACAATAGTCCATTAGTTTAGGTGCAGGGAAGGTTATTCATTTCGTGGTAGAAGGAAAAACAGATCATATTTATATGAGTTTTCCTACAGGCTGTATGTATAGTATTCTAATTTGAGCCTCACCACAATTCTATAATTATCATTCCCATTTTCTAGAAAAGGAGAACTAAAGTTCAGAGACATTCTCTGATTTGCCATGGGCCATATGGTTAAGTGACTATCTAAGGTCATATTTGTTTTCAGTAGTTTTTTTTAATCCTTACCGTCTGTCTTAGAATAACTACTGAGTATTGGTTACAGGGAAAAGGGCTAAGCAATTAAGGTTAAGTGACTTGCCCAGAGTTGCTCAGCTAGGAAGTATTGGAAGCCAAATTTGAACCCAGAATCTCCTTTCTTCAGGCCTGGATCTCTATCCACTGAGCCGACTAGCTGCCTTTAAGATCATTTTTGAACCCAGGACCTCCTGTCTCTAGGTCTAGATCTCTAACCACTGAGCCAGCTAGCTGCCTTTAAGATCATTTTTGAACCCAGGACCTCCTGTCTCTAGGTCTAGATCTCTAACCACTGAGCCAGCTAGCTGCCTTTAAGACTATTTTTGAACCCAGGACCTCCTGTCTCTAGGTCTAGATCTCTAACCACTGAGCCAGCTAGCTGCCTTTAAGATCATTTTTGAACCCAGGACCTCCTGTCTCTAGGTCTAGATCTCTAACCACTGAGCCAGCTAGCTGCCTTTAAGACTATTTTTGAACCCAGGACCTCCTGTCTCTAGGTCTAGATCTCTAACCACTGAGCTAGCTAGCTGCCTTTAAGACCATTTTTGAACCCAGGACCTCCTGTCTCTAGGTCTAGATCTCTATCCACTGAGCCGGCTAGCTGCCCCTAAGGCCATATTTGAACTCAGTTCCTCCTGGCCTTCTAGATCCAGGTCTCCAGACACTGTACCACACTGCCTTCTAAAGATTATAGCTAGTGCAGTCTCATTTCAAAATAAGGAAGAGGGCAGCTAGATGGCTGAACCCCGACTTAACCCCCATTGCCTCGCCCTCACTGCTCTTCTGCCTTGGAACCAACACACAGTATTGATTTTAAGATGGAAGGTAAGGGTTTAAAAAAAAAAAGGAAAAGGGGCCTAGAAGGGCCGCCCCCAGCCAGGAGGTGTGAGAGCCAGGCCTGGCTCCTGGGTTCCCAGGTCCAGTGCTTTTCATCCCCGTCCCTCAGCTCCCCCCAGCCTGACTCGTGATGCGAGCCAAGATGGCTGACGGGCTTCTAGCTGGCTTCTAGGGATGGGATTCATCTGGGAGTCACCAGGGAACCTCTGGACTCTGGAGAACATCGATAGGGACGCATGTCGCGTTGGCTGCCGGGAGAAGGATGCGTTAGAGAAGGGGCAGACATTTGGAAGTGAGACCTTGAGGAGATCTTGACGTAGTCGAGACTGACTGAGGCTCCGTAGAGAGTAGGCAGAGGGGAGAGATGACGCAATAGAAATGGCTCCGATGTGTGGGGTGAATAAAAGCGAAGGATGACGGTGCCTGCCATGATCGCAGATAAGGAAGTTGAAACGATAATGGAATGAGATCTGCCGGGTAGATTGCCACCCAACTAAGCTAGCTCATCCTGTGTGACTCATTCTCGCCCACCGAAAATGAAGAGGGTGGGGCGGGGTCTTACTCACCGGACACTGCCCCAAAGCCCAGAAACTGGCACCTGCCGCCGCCAGGAAGTCGTCTAGGGGGCGGGGGGGGGGGGGGGGGCGCTTCGGAGGAGAGCAGGGAGAGGGAGGGGATCTTTGCCTGTGCAGCTGCTTCAGGATCCTGGGTCAGACTAGGTTATAACTGCCCCTGAGGCCCTCCTACCACAAGCCATAGGAGATCTGAGATGGGACTGGATCGAGTGTAAGAATGTTGAGCATTCGTGGGAATTGTGCTGTAAATAGGCCCTTGATTAGTTATCCTGGAAAAGATGGGATGAGGGTCATCTTCCTACCCTTCCACTAGTCACAAACCCTTGAGGAGTCTCCCTAGCACCAAGATGGCCCCTTCTTTGGAGACTGCATCCAGTGGTCACATCGGACGGTGGGTAAAAATTCCACCTAGGCTCTCCGGGTCTGAGACAAATTCTCTAAACGCTCTAAAGATTATAAATAAAAGAAAAATGGGGGGGAAGGGGGAAGGCCGGTCCCTTCCTCACTTCCTCTTCTCAGCTTGTCCTCTTGTCTGTCTGTCTGTTTCCTGAGTTCCCTACCGAAATAAAATCACTTATGTGGTTCAAAAAAGAAAAAAGTATTGATAATAATGGCAACTACCCCAAAGAGTTGTTGTGAGGTTCAACTCAGATGATATATGCAAAGCACCTTTTAAAAATCTTTTGTATTTTTATTTATTGGGGGGTGGGGGGACTTAAGCATTTAAAAAAAAATTTTTTTTAAACCTTTACCTTCCATGTTAGAATCAAGACTGTGTATTAGTTACAAGGCTGAAAACTGGTAAGGGTTAGGCAATGGGGGTTAAATGACTTGCCCAGGGTCACACAGCTAGAAAGTATCAGAGGTCACATTTGAACCCAGGCTCTCTGGGCCTGACTCTCAAAACACTGAGCCACCTAGTGTTTTTATTTTCATTTTCAATTTTTTTTCATGGTTACATGATTCATGTTTTCTCCCTCTCCTCGTCTCTACTCCCTCCTGGAGTTGACAAGGAATTTCACTGGGTTATACATATATTATCCCTCAAACCCATTTCCATATTATTCCTTTTTGTAAAAAACTAAAACCCCAAATCACATACCAACATAAACAAGCGATCAATCACAATGCAAAGCACTTTTGCTGAATCTCAAATATCATAAAAATGGGAGCTGTCCTTATTTTTTGAATACTTGCACACAATAGGCATACTTTTTCACCGATTAATTGATCCAATTTGAGCCAATGATTCTAGGAACATTTCTTCAGCCAGGGAAAATCATGTCTCTCCAAACATACAGTGCACTACCTGCTGCTACCACACTTCTGTTTCTTGACTGGGGATAAAAAGCTCCAGCTCAGGCACATTTAGAAAAAACCTCCCTCCTCTCCCTGCCTCCCTCCATCTCAGTGACCCTTCTTCAGCCCCAGTCCGGGTCATTGGTCTCTCTCTAAGTGCCTCTGAGGGTGGCCTTGTTCTTGATGCCACTCCCTGAATGTGGAAAATAACACTTAAGGCTTTTCATCTTCAAAGCATCTCCCAGATAAACAAGCATTAATTGAGCCTGACGCTCCTCTGTGCAGCTGGCCACTGTCATTATTCTTGCTTGTCTGACTTTGTAAAAGGGACAGATGGGAAAGACAGAATGGGACCCAAGGACTTAACAACTTGCCCAGGGACACAAGGTGAGCCAGGAGACAAGAAGGAAGGTCTCTGAGCCCTTGCCACCCCACACTAGAATGTTCTACCTTCCTCCTCCAGAGTTCAGAAGTATTGGTAGTAATGGGCAGATTTCTCTATTCAGATTATTATGATGGCCCCTTGTTTAGTGGGACTTCTGTCTGGAGGTCTTTTTTTTGATCCCCTCAATTATCAAAGGTCTTCTCCCACTGAGGGGAAGGTAGGTGGTACAGTGGATAGAGCTCCAGGATTGACATTAGGAAGATCTGAGTTCAAATCTAGTCTCAGATACTTACTAGTCATATTAGCCTAGGCAAGTCCCTTAATCTTGTTTGCCTCAGTTTTCTCCTCTATAAAATAAGCTGGAGAAGGAAATGGTCAACCACTGCAGCATCTTTGCCAAGAAAATCCCAAATGGGAAGTCAGATATATGACTGATGTACAAAACAACTTCTCCCACTGTCTCCCAACCCCCAATATGATTTTCTATCTCCTTTCTAGCATAGTGTAATGAAAAGAGCTAGACTTAGACCTAGGAAGATCTGAGTTAAGTACACATTTGACAAATACTGTGTGATTCTGGGAAAGTCATTCAAACTCTAAAGAGCAAAGAAGGTGCTGCCCTGCTCTGGTGGAAGGCATTTCCCAAGCTGGGAATTACCTATGCCAATGAAATCACAGGTCCAGTCTCATTTCTTCCTCTATGTAACATATTTAAGCATATATTTTGTACATAGTTATCTGTGTTTAAGCTCTTTTCCCCAATACAAGACCAAATATACACTCCAGAGAGCGGGGATTATTTTTTATCTTTCTAACCCTATAACTTAGCCCAGTACCTTACATACAATTGACTCACAACAAACACTTGAATTAAATTGAACTGGATTGTCTCCAAGTGAAGTCAAGCTCCAGGGTCTACCCATCCCTTCATCAGCTTCTCAAAAATGTTTTTGCTTGTTTCCCTTCTCCCAAGCCAAATAAAAGTCAGTAGCCCTTCTCAGATAGGATCAAGAAACAGGAGAGAGTTTGTTTTTAGCATGATAACCAAGGCTCAGCCTAAAGCATGTAGCAGGAAACTCTTGATATGTTTAGAGATAAAAATTTTCCTAGTTTCTGTTCTCTGCTTCTTTTTTGTTTCCCAATTAATCTAAGAAAAAATTTGGCAGCATCACACCTAGCACCCCAATCAGGAGAATGTTAAGACAGTCATTACTCAAAGGCAGGGAATTATGGGCTAGTTATGGATGAGAGGAAGACAAGACATGCACTTGGGCATGAGACAGTGCTATGTCATTGTCTATGACACTTGCTAGCCTTGTGACAGTAGTCCCTTATTCTGAGCCTCAGTTTCCTCCTCTGTAAAGTGGGAGTAATATATTACTGGGTTGTTTGCAAATCTTAAAGTGCTAAGGAAATAGGATTTATTACCAATAAAGAACAGCACAAAATAGTAGTTGATAAAGTGACTATTCACCCTAATTTTGAAGGTAACTTCACCGTTGTACCCCCACAATCTTCATTTCCATTACATTTCCCTGACAAATTCCTTTCACTTGACACAGTTCCATCCCCTATCATTTCTCTAGAAGCTTCCAAAGTTAGGGGCAGGATCTTCTTACCAGGAGGAATACATTCAAAGACTCAAAATAGCATTGAGTTATAATTTTATGTCATTTTAAGTTTTTAATAAACAAATTAAATTTCTCCCCTCCCCAGTGTGTTTTGCCAATGCTCAAGGGAGCCTTAATTAGCAATTTATCAGGTCAAAGCCTGGTCTGGCTTTTCCTCCCATTCAGTTTCTCTCTCTTTTAAAAAAATTTAATTTATTTGTTACAATAAAGTTTCCAAAAATCCCATCCACTTTCCTACCTTGTACCACCTTCCTTCTCCAACAGAGGATCCTTCTAGAGTTTCTTCAATCCCAATCCTCTGTGCCAATTGATAAGTCAACTCTGCAACTGCCATGGAACCTTCCATCCTCTCCATTCCATCATCCCCACCCTCCCCACCCCAAACTCCCCAAGGGACCTCTTTCTATAGCAATAAAGAAAACATATTCCCTAACCATACTGTTTACTACCCAGGACAAATAATCTTTAGTTGCCTATTATCAGATACTTCCTATACACATACAACTGGATATCCAACATTCATTTCAATCTCAGCATGAATTTAAGCCCTTTCCCTTCAACTCTTCTCCTTTTCCTAACTCATCATTTAGGTTTATAGTCTCAGAGTCACTGTCACCTCTTCCCTCTCCCTTGACTTCCATATTTAATCAGTTGCCAAGTTTTGTTGAGCATGATGCCATGATGTGCTAAATTTGAACCCAGGACCTCCCATCTCCAGGCCTGGCTCCCTATCCACTAAGTCATGTAGCTGCCTCTTAATAACTTGTGATTGTTAACTCACAAAATCTCTGGACTCCATTCCCCTAGCCCTCATCAGCTCTCTCTTCATCTTTTCAATAGCTTCCTAATGGGACTCCCTGACTTGTCCCTCCTCTTCTCTGATCCATCTTCCACACAGTTACCCAATTGATATACCTAAGTCATAGATCTGACCATGTCACTCTTTTGATTAAGGGCTTTCATCTCTTAAGATCCAATACAGGGTCTTGCCCAAATTAATCTACTTACTCAGTGTCATATCTATCAAACTACCAAGATACAGTACAGGGGCAGCTAGGAGATTCAATGGATAGAGGGCCAGGCCTGGAGACCAGAGGGTCTTAAATTCAAATGTGGCTTCAGATACCACCTAGATATGTGACCCTGGGCAAGTCACTTGATCCCAATTGCCTAGCTCTTACTGCTCTTCTGCCTTGGAATTGATAGTGTTGATTCTATGACAGAAGGGAAGGTGTTTATTTTTAAATTTAATTTTTTAAAAAGATATAGTACAAACTCTTATTGACTTTTAAGACCCTCCAGAATATGACTCCAGCTCATTACCCATTATTTCCCTTCACATAATACAAGGTCCAATCACATTGGCTTACTTGTTGCTCTTCATACACTATATTCCATCAGACTGATGCCACTGCTTTCAGCTCAACTACAGCATCCATCATTTAGGGAAACAAACCCTCTGGAGAAGGACCCAGCATCCCTACCATCACCAACTGCCAACCAACTGCCATCAGCAGGGCAGCCAAGTCAGTCTAACTGAAACAACAAGGAACTCTGGGGAAAAGACTCTGAGGAAGTAGGTAGCAGGGGTCAGATGGGTCAAACCACTGACCATCATCTCCCCTTAGATGCTGGTGGAGATGGCCCAAGATTCAAGAGCCTCAGAAACAGTAACATCCTACTCAGAGAACTAGCCCTGCTACCACCCCAGCCCCATCCTCCCCACAGCCATCATCCAAGGGATCAGCTCTTGTAAAAATGGACTCTTGAGATTGTCTCTGCCAATCCTATAGTCCAGTCCCTATCTGCTCAGCAGCCACTGCTACTGAAAACTGGGAAAGGAAAGTTCTTATGACCAAAGTCCTTGGCATGGTGAAATAGTTCAACACCAGAAAAAGATTTTTGCCCCAATGAAAATTACTTTAAAGAAGATGAATAACCATCTCCTCAAAGTTTTTTGGAGGAGACAAAATGCAAACAAGATATGTTGGAGCTGTAGGATAAATTAGGGAAAATTGAAGGAGGAAAGGCATTAGCATGGAGGGCACTTAACTAAGAGCATCCTGAGAGCAAGAAGAGGCAGGACTGGGGACAGGCTGTGGTTGATTTTAAAATCTTACATCATCTGCAATGCACTTGTAGACTCCTGCCTCAGCCAGGAAGCAGGAGGCAGGGAGGGAAGATAGCTTCCCATATCTCTTTTTGAGGACCAAAGCTTGGACTTTATAATTTTGCAACATTCACATTAAATTGTTTTGTGACTATCATTCTTACCTTTTACATTGTTTTCATCGTACATAGTGTTTTCTTGCCCTTGCTTACATTGCATCAGTTCATATCAGTCTTTGAATGCTTCTCAGTATTCTTCACTTTAGTCATTTTTTACAGCACTATGACATTCATGTACTACAACTTTTTTTTAGCCATCCTCAAATCAATGGGCTTCTAACTACTTTATTGCTAATTTTTTACTACCACAAAAAGTGCTCCTATAAATATTTCGATGCATATGAGACTTTTTTTTTTTGGTCAATCACCTTCTTGGGGTAATCCTAGGAGTGGTTAAAGGGTAGGAATATTTGCAAAATTATATTTTCCAGAACAGTTATACTAAACATAGCTTCACCAACAATGCATTTGTGTGTGCCTGTCTTTCCACACACATTCCAACATTGATTAGTCCCTTATTTTGTGATCTTTGCTAATTTGCTAGGTGTAAGGTGAAATCAAATGGTTATTTTGATTTTCATTTCTTTTATTATTAGAGATTGGAAGCATTCTTTCCTCTAGTTGTCAATAGTTTGAAAGTCTTTCGAGAATTGTTTGTTCATATTCTTTGACTACAATGATTTTTGGTTATATGTATGTATATATGTATATACATATATATGTATATTTATATATGTATACCTGAATATACACACATATATACATATTTATATATGTTAGTTGTCTGCTCTTTTGGACAGCAAATCCTTAACAGAAATGCTTGATATAAAGATTTTTCCCCCAGTTTACTGTTTTTTTATTCTAGATGCATTACTTGTGTTTGTATAAAAGCTTTTCAATCTCATGCAATTGAAATTATTTGTTTTATCTTTTGTAATATCTTTTATTTTGTCTGCCTTGTTAAGAATTCATCACCTATGGAATACTATTGTACTCAAAGGAATAATGAACTGGAGGAATTCCATATGAACTGGAACAACCTCCAGGAATTGATACAGAATAAGAGGAGCAGAACCAGGAGAACCTTATACACAGAGATGGATACACTGTGCTACAATAAAATGTAATGGACTTCTCTACTAGCAATGATGCAATGATCCAGGACATTTCTGAGGGACTAATGAGAAAGAACACTATCCACATCCAGAGGAAGAACTGTGGGAGTAGAAACACTGAAGAAAAACAACTGCTCGATCACATGGGTCAATGGGGATATGATTGGGGATGTAGACCCTAAATGATCATCCTAGTGCAAACATCAACAATATGGAAATAGGTTGTTTGGTGTTTTTTTTTTTAACCCTTACCTTCCATCTTGGAGTCAATACTGTGTATTGGCTTCAAGGCAGAAGAGTGGTAAGGGCTAGGCAATGGGGATTAAGTGACTTGCCCAGGGTCACACAGCTGTCAAGTGTCTGAGGTCAGATTTGAACCTAGGACCTCCCATCTCTAGGTCTGACTCTCAATCCACTGAGCCACCTAGCTGCCCCCTGGAAATAGGTTTTGATCAAGGACACATGTAAAACCCAGTGGAATTGCCTGTCTGCTATGGGAAGGGGTTGGGGGAAGGGAAGGAAAGAACATGACTCTTGTAACCAAGGAAAAATATTCTAAATTGACTAATTAAATAAAAATTTTAAAAAATGAATTCATCACTTACCCATAACCATAAGAGGTATATGATCTGTTTTCCTTTTAATTTTTAATGAAACTTGGATCACATACTCACTTATACAAGCATCTAGGTGGTGGATTAGACTGAGTTCTGGACTTGGCATCAAGAAGACCCCAGTTCAAATCTCACCTCAGAAACTTACTATTGTGACTGCCCTACTCATTTAACCTCAGTTTGCCTCAGTTTCCTGAACTATAAATGGAAATTAAAAAAAAAAAAACACCAGAGACACATACAAATTGAAATTCCCATGGTGGTATTGTTTTCCATTGTTCTTGGGTGGGTAGTGAGACAGGAGAAAGAAGGCAGGAAGAAGGAAGAACAGCTCATCAGAGGAATCTATACAAGAATCAGGCTCCAGAAGAAATAGAGGATGCAAGGGATGAGCCTGAGCAGTTGTGTTTCCCCTGATCTGTTATGATTATAAGCAATATTTGGTGGGAGGAAAACTCTCCTGGAAGCAGACATGGCATATCTTGTTTTATTTTTAATGAAATGGGATTTTTTGGAAGCCAGTCCACTTCTTGCTGCCAGACTCACAGCTCTTGTTGTACTCATTTCCTTTGATCAGAAGATGGCTGGGTGACAAGATTGTCTTTCTTAAAAATAGTCCCAGGGAAGGAGAAATCTATTTGAGGGTGCTTCCTTCCCTTCCTGTGGCAAGTAGAGAACTCATAGTAGAGAGGAAAATTTAGTTTTGCAGAGCCCAATGTCCTAACCTCAGCAACAATTTTGAGAGGCTATTTTTAGGGGTGCTTCTGAAGCTGCTTCCCATAAACTAACTGAAGTAGGAACTAAAAATGACTTATAAGGTATTGTCAAGAATCAAAGAATCTCAGAGTTGAAAGGAGTCACAGAAGCCATCTCTTCCAACCTTCTCCTGGACAGGAATCCCCTTTCCAACACAAGCCCCCCCAAAATGGAAATCCCTCTTTCTAAGACAGACCATTCTGCTTTTCTTGTTGTTGCTCAGTTTTCTGTCATGTCTGACTCTTTGTGACCCCATTTGGGCTTTTCTTGGCAAATATGTTGGACTGATTGGCCATTTTCTTCTCCAGCTCATTTTATAGATGAGGAAACTAAGGCAATCAGGGTTAAGTGATTTTTCTAAGCATTTAATAAATGTCTGAGGCCAGATTTGAAGATGAGTATTCCTCATTACAAGTCCAGTGCTCTATCCACTGCACCACCTGTTCTTCTTTAGGACAGATCTAATTGTTTTACATAAAGCAGGAATGTTCCTACTTTTTCATTCTTGTTTTACTTTCTGAAATCAAATAGAAGCAATGTACATCCCCACTAACTTAAGTTACTGAAAACTGCTAACATGTTTCTCCCTCTCATCCACTTAACCACCCACTCATCTTCTCCGTGTTAAACATCTCCAGTTCTTTCAACACAAATAAGAAATGCTAACAATCTTTTTTAAATTCTTTTTATTGTGATGAATTTGAAATCCTATTTTTTTCCATTTCTCATTTTTGTTTTTTTATTCCAGATGCCTATCATAAAGCCTGTTCCAGTGCAGGCATTTAATAAATGTTTGCTGAATTTGAACTATGTCTTCTACATTCTGTACTATCTGCTCCATTTTTGCCATCTCTGGCTCTAAGCCGTTAGTTTTTCATGGTCCTTTGTCCAAAATTCTTTGTTCCTTCACCTTCTCCCCAATTTTTTTTTAAGGAAGATCCTTTTTTTTTTTTAAGGAAGATCCTTAAAGACATTGTTTCTTTGTGTCTTTTCTATATCCATGACCACTTCACATCCAAGAATTTCCAGGACAGTCAAGAAAAGAAAGTATACTTTCAAAGAGGCTCTACAAAGGAAATCTGTGTTAGATCATGTGCCTCAGTTTGGGGCACAGTCACTACACCATACCCATTCAGCTTAGCACAATATACTGTGCACCGATTAAGCACTCAAAAATATGAATGAATGATTGATTTTCCAGAGACACTGAGCATTTCATTATTTATGAAATGCCTACTGTGTGCAAAAGACTGGCAGGTTCTGAGGAAGATCCAAAGACAAATGACATTTCTGAAGTAGTACAACTCTTCGTTCTTTGACTCTCAAATCCCTTGCTCCCTTCTCCTATCTTTACTCACCAGACCTAAACTTTGGATTACTTCCACCATCTGCCTCTTCCAATTGGATCCAGTACAAATGTAGGTTATCTAATCTCAAGACAATATTTTTATTCCTCCTGAGTCTCTACTCCACTTCCTGCAATAGCTGTTCCAGACCTTTTCTTGCCTCTTTAAACCTCTAGCAATACCTCCCCCGACTCTTTCAACTGATGACCTCACAATTTTTGTGCATAGCCCTTACCACACTCTTCTGCCTTGGAACCAATACTGGTCTTGATTCTAAGATGGAAGATAAGGGTTTTGAAAAAAAATTGGCTATACAGGAGAACTCCCTCTTTCCTCTTCCCTCATTCCTCTTCACCTGACAACCTTTCTCCATCATTTTACAACTTTCTGATCACCCACCTTTTCCTCCTTTACTTCAGTTTTAGATAAAAGATGTCCCTTCTCACCAAAGCCAACCCTTCTCTACAAGCATCTTTGATCCCTATCAACCCCTATCTTCTACAGCAAATTTTCCCCACTCCAATTCCCCCCTCTAACTGTACACTTTCCCCTAACTACTAGTTCTTTCACACTTTTCTATAAACACATTGAAGTTTCCCCCAGCTTCCCAAAACCCTTCCCAGAGTACTGTTGCTGCTATCATCCTACATCTCTCCTCTCTCTGCTGTCCACACTTCCTGCCAAAGAGGAAATGCACTTAAAATGCAGAGTCATACCATTCTGGGCATGGCCAATATGGAAATTTGGTTTTTTGGACTATGCATGCTTCTGATTATGGTTTTTTGGGGGGGGAGGTGAAATGAGAGGGAAGTAGTGGGAGAAATAGATTATAAATGCGTGTAACAAGACAAGAAAAGGAAAAGTCATCTCTAATGGTTGTCTCCATTTCCTCTACTCTCATTATCTATAACTCTTTTTATTCTAGCTTCCAGTCTCATTACTCAGCTAAAACTCCTCTCTCCAAAGTTATTGACAATCTCCTCAATCCAATATAATATATCAATATAAGGGCTCTCCTCCTCAACATTTCTTTTCTTTCCTTTTTTTTTTAAATTCTAAAAACCCTTACCTTCCATCTTAGAATCAATACTATCCATTGGTTCCAAGGTAGAAGACTAGTAAGGGCTAGGCAATGGGAGTTAAGTAACTTGCCGAGGGTCACCCAGCTAGGCAGTGTGTGAGGTCAGATTTGAACCTAGGTCCTCCTTTCTCTAGATCTGACACTCAATCCAGCTGTCCCTCCTCTTCAGCATTTCTGATGCTTTTGGTCACTGTCCTCCCATCTCTGAGTTTTCAGGACATTCTCTTCAGATTTTCTTCCTACCTTTTCCTTCTCAGTTTCCTTCTTTGATTCATCATCCATGTGACTCCCACTAACTGTGAGTGTACTCCAAACTTCTCTCCTGGGCTCTCTTTTCTTTTCTTTCCTCTCTTAGGGAATTTAATTGTAATCTCTATGCAGATGATTTACTATATATCCAATCCTAGACTCTTTACTAAGTTCCAGTCTATATCACCAAGTACCTATTAAACATTTCAAATTGGATGTCCCAGAGATAACTCACACACAACATATTCAAAACAGAACTCACTATCTCCCCAGAGTACCCCCTTCTAAATTTCCTTATTACTTGAGGGCACTGCCCTTATAGTTACCTAGATTTGTAACCTAAGTGTCATGCTCCTTCTCACTCAAACCATATATCCAATCAGTCACCAAATCTTGACATTTCTATTGTCATTACAATTCTCACATCTGACCCCTTTCCTTCACTCACATAACCACTTGCTCTAGTTCAGGGCATCATCATTTCCCATCTAGTTCATTGCAGTAGTCTCCCAATTGGTCTCCTTATCTCAAAAATTGGTCTCCTTATCTCTGCTATCAGCCAATATTGCCAAAAGGATTTTCCTTAAGTGCAGATCTCTCCTTTTAACTCCAGTGGCTGCATATTGCCTCTAGGACAAGATATAAACCTTCACAACTGGGATCCCGCCTATCTCTCTAGCCTCCTTAGACATCCTCCTTCCCCACACTCTTAAGATACAGTAAAAATGGCCTTCAGTCACAACAGTACATCTCTTC
The DNA here is from genome assembly GCF_027887165.1 of Monodelphis domestica. NCBI lineage: Eukaryota > Metazoa > Chordata > Mammalia > Didelphimorphia > Didelphidae > Monodelphis > Monodelphis domestica. The sequence goes on from NC_077228.1 coordinate 481,552,717, forward strand.
CTTTCAGACTGCCTGACCTCCATTCCTGGAATATACTCCTTCTTCACCTCTATCACATAGAATTCTGCTTCTTCAAATACCACTACAGTAGAAGTCTTTCCTGATCCCTTCCACTGCTAGTTCCCTTCCTCCCAAGCTACTTTGTATTTCACTATTTAATACTTATTCTTATGTATCTATTTAATAGAATTTATTCCCAGGTGTCTCAGCCCCTCTCTGCACCAAAAAAAAGATATTATTTGCAAAAATATATATGTGTCTATAGATTGTGTCTTTCATATTTTTAGTTTTCAGTTCATTTTGTGGAGGAAGATATTCACAAGTTATTCTTCAAATCCTCATTGTGTAGCTGTATATGATTGGTTCTACTCATTTTACTCTTCATTACCTCCTGTAGATCCTCACAAGTTTTTAAAAATTTAATATGCCCATCTTTTCTTGTGGCTCAGTTGTATTCCATCATAATCATTACAATTTGTTCAGCCATTCCCCAACAGACAGAAATCCCTCAATTTCCAGTTCTTTGAGACCACAAAGAGAGCAACTGTAAACATGTAGGAGAATATAGGTTCTTTCCCTTTTCCCCTGATCTCCTTGGGAAACAGATCCAACAATAGTTTTGCTGGGTCTGGGGGGGGGGGGGTATACACAGTTTTATAACTCTCTGGGCACAATTCCAAATTGCTCTCCAAATGGTTGGATTTGCAGTTTGACCAACAGTGTATTAATGTCCCCAATTATCTACATTCTCTCCCACATCTGTTCATTTTGCCCTTTTATCATTTTAACCAAATTGATGGATGTGAGATGATATCTCAAATTTGTTTTGATTTGTATTTCTATAATCAGTAGTGACTTAGAGCATTTTTTCATATACCCATATATGATTTTGACTTCGTCATACAAAAACCGTCTTATTCATAACTTTTGCCAATTTATCAATTGAGGGATGGCTCTTATTCTTATCAATTTGGCAAAGTTCTCTATATGTTTTAGATATAAGACCTCTATCCACGAAATGTTCTGAATATTCTTTATATTTGTTTTATATATGGTTATGTTAGAATATAAACTCCAGGTGAACAGAAATTATTTCATTTTTGCAGTCCAAGCACCTAATAGAGTGGCACAATCATCTAATTAAGTAGTCACAATAATTAATGTTTGTTGATAGTCAACAAGCATTTCAGTGCTTGTCATGTGTAAGGCACTATTCTAAACACTGAGATAACAAAGAAAAGAGAAAAATATGGAACTTGCCATCAAGGAGCTCACTTTCTAAAGGCAAGTAACTCTGTGCTATATACAGGATAAAAAGGGGGAGATGACTTCAGGGGGAATGCACTGAACAGAGATCAATTAAATGTTTGTGATCAGCATTAAGGCTGCATTTCTTTTCCAACCTAATGAGGGCAACAATAATGGTCCAGGTGGCATTAGTCAACCCTCCTTTGGGGTGGGGATGGGGAGTGTGGGTGTGCTTATGGCACTGTTTGCTCCCAGTTAACAAATGTTTAGTTTCCTTATCTTGGGGAAGTGTAATTGGTCCTGGTGCCAGTCCTGTGCCTGCTAGATCTCACATTGGGGCTTATAATAATTAATAAAGTCAGGCTTCTCTCTGGCAGCTTCTCCAGGGATCTACAGATCAGCCTCCAGCCTAAGGGCCAGGAGAGAGAACAGGAGGGAGGGGGAGGAGAGTGGGTGAAAACACCCCAGCCCCAGGTTACCAGGAAACCCAAGACAAACATCTTTCCTAGAGCCTAAAATACCTGCCTCACCTTGGTCAGATGGTGATCTACTGTCTGCATGCATAGTGTTCCTCCTCCGTAATTGCAGGGGAAGGGCAATAGACTTCCTTGAGTGCCCAAGACCCAAGCTAGGGATATCTCCATAGGGCCATCAGATGTGGGCCTTGTGGCTTATGAGGCCACTTTTCTAGGAGGGAAATTTGAAGGAAGGAATGAAAGGGGAGGGAATGGCAGAGGTCCAGACTCCCAGAAACGTTGCTTAATTCCATGACATCTTAGGAATTTGGCCAGTGTGCTCTATGGAGGTCATATCACTCTACTCTTGTCCAAGCCTCTCTTGTACTTTTCAAACTTAAAAGTATTAAATACATGTTAAAGCTATTATTATCAGGTAAGCATTCCACCTGACAGAAAAGATCACCCTGAATAATGTATTCTGCTTGCTTGGAAGGGGTGGGGAAAGGGAGAGAGTTTAAGAACTTTAAGATGATGAATCAGCCAAGGATTTCTCCCTCCCTCCCTTCTCTGATCTTTTAGAGCACTTCTTATCCACATCACTCACATAATTGTAGAATCATAGAGCAGTGAACTGAGAAAAGGGGCCTCGGACATCATCTAGCCAAATCCTTGCATTTTCCATTCATTTGGCATTTAATCATATGCTCTCGGGTATATCTAATCATCCCAGTGGGAATAAATCTTTCAAGGCAAGGAGCATTTATTATAAATCTCTGTATTCCCCATAGCAATCTACTATAGAGCTCTACACATAGTAGGAATTCAATAAGTATTTGTTGAATGAATGAGTCAATCATTTCCATAATGGAGCTCCAGCTATGATACATCTTTCCATTATGGGGCCATGAAATTGAAATATTTATCCAGAAAAAGTGTCCAAGTTAACTAAGAGACTGAGGCGCCATGAATAATAATGATGCTATCCACAATTACAATGAAATAAGACCATTTAGCTCAGTTAGTTAAAATCAAAATAACACTAAGCTGTACCAGACACACAAAAGACAGTTAAGTAGCACAGTGGCCTGGCTAAGAGTCAGGAACATTCATCTTCCTGAGTTCAAATATGGACTCAGACACTTGCTAACTGTGTGACTCTGGGCAAGTCACTTAATCCCTTTGGCTTTAGTTCCTCATCTGTCAAATAAACTGGAGAAGAAAATGACAATCCACTCCAATATCTTTTTCCAAGAAAACTCCAAAATGAATCACAAAAAGTCAAACACAACTGAAATGACTAAACAACATGAGACACACACACATTCCTTTGACCCAATCTTCTTTTTTCTTCTTGATCTAAATGAAGCTAGAGGAAATCTCACCCTTGTGCCAAATATATTTCAAATGTATTTTTTCTCACCTCCTCTCCCCCCCACCACCCCGTAGCATAGCAGTCCTTTTATTCCTCCCTAATTGATTCTCTATCACACTCTCCATTGAAGTCCCCCACATTTCTTCCTCCACTGAAGATATTGATTCTTTATTTTTAACTGAAAAAAATTGAGGTCATTTAAATTGATCTCTCTCTCTCTTCTATTTTCCTTACCTCAAAACCCTTGACATCATCCTCCTTCCTTGTCCTCCCTTCCCCCAGTTTCTAACAATGAGATGGAACCCCTTGCCAAGACCAGCTTATCTATAGAGTATAGGATCCAATCCTTCCCATTTTCCCCAGTAGAGAGGGGTGGAGCTAAGATGGCAGCCTAGTAGCCACAAAAGTTGGAACTCCTCCGAGAATCCTCCTCTCAAACCAACTTCCCCAATAGATTGTAACTTCACTCATTCTTCGTCTCCCAGAAAATTTCAACTTTTTACGAACTGGTTTCTCTCTACTATCTTCAGAAATGCCCAAGTTTTCTCCATAATTTAAAAAAACAACCCACTGCACTAGACTTCACCGTCCTTTCAAGCTATCATCTCATAACTCTCTTCCCTTCCTCAGCTAAATTCCTCAAAAAAGTTGTCTGTACTTTGTCTTCACCAGCTCTTCTAACTCACTCCCCAATCATTCAACTAAATTGTTCTCTCCAAAGTGAACAGTCGTCTTTCCCCCTTTTTTCTTAGAATACTGTGTATTGATTCCAAGGCAGAAGAACAGTTCAGACTAGGCAATAGGGGGTTAAATGACTTGCCTAGGGTCACACAGCTAGAAAGTGTCGGAGTCCAGATTTAAGCCAGAACTTCCCATTTCTTGACTTATCTCTCAATTCGTTGAGCTACCTTGCTGTCCCTTGGCTTCCTTTGTTAAGAGACCTCAAGGTTTTCCAGTTCCAAATGGATTGAGGAAGAGACAAACAAACAGATGGTCAGAGAGAGACAGAGAGACAGAGTCAAAGAAAGAAAAGCTGCTTCTGGGTTTTCCTCTGCCTGTAAGTACTTCTAACAGCTTTGTGCTGCTCCACCCATCAGGAAGAGGGCCAAAAGAGAGAGCCAAGAAAGAAAAAAGAGGCTCCTTAGAAGACCTCTATTTTGTTAAGGCCCACCCACTTCCCTTGGGTCAGGTTATGCATCAGTTCCTCACCAGGTTTCTTATTGGTCAGAAGATTCCCTGAGTGTTGGAAGCAATTTCACACCTTCTGAATTCCAAGCTCCAGCCGGTGTCTGAGGGACAGTGAAGCTATCCCCACATTTTAATAGCTAAGCCAGTTTTGTATTAAGGAGAACCTGCCTAGTAAACATCAGAAAGTTGTCTCCTTGATCCAGTCTCCTGATTCATTGGAGTCCACTTTCTGGAGGGAGCAGAGGTGAGGAAAAGATAGTCATTAGATCATCCCCCCCCCAATTCCAAACAGCTAGAAGGTTACAGAATCTATGACAAGTAATAAGGACATATGGATGTGAATAGCAGGGTGCTCCCCCGAGATCCCCTATCTGCTCTCCAGCTCTCGTGTATCCTGGGAACCTAGGTGATGGTAGTTTGTGGGGAGGGAAGGAAATGAAAAGGAAGGTAACTGACAGAGCACAGCTAAGGATCATTCCCATCCCATCTTGTTGATGGTCTGGTCTTTGACTACCGCCATTTTTCTACCCCAAGAGAGTACTGAGGAAGCATGGGCTCACTCTGGGACAAAAGACCATGCAAGAGTAGAGAGCTATGGCTAAGTAGTTTGTAAGCCCAGCAGACTGGATGGCCATCCCCTCCTTCCATCTCCCCTTGAGATTTAAACAAGAACAATTTTTTCTTCTCTAGCTTGACCACTGATGGGTGAAGCCAGGCAACCAGTTGCCATGAAAAATGTTGACTGATGTTGTGAATGATGGTGGAACCCAAGAGAGACTTCCTAGTCACAATCTGACCTTCTCATGCCTTCCCTTTGAGATCTCCCATATGGGCAAGATTGGCATGCCTTCCCTTACCTCCATTTCCCATTCTCTTCATTCTGCAAGGTTTTCAGCTCTGAAACTCCCAACTCTTCAGTTTCCTCTACCCTGGGATCCCCTCCAAGTGGAGACCTTTCCTCCAGAACCACCATTTTAGGGGCTAAGTTTCTAGTTAGCTGTCTCTTCATCTCGTGTTTCTGGAACCCAAGTCAATCATTTCTTCATTTTCCATTTTTGATCCTCTGAGCATACCTTCTCTACCCTCTCTACCCCACCCCCCACTTTTCTGTTTTCTTTTCTTTTTTTTTTTAACCTTTACATTCCATCTTAGAATCAATACTCTGTATTGGTTCCAAGGCAGAGGAGTGGTAAGGGCTAGGCAGTGGAGGTTAAGTGACTTGTCCAGGGTCACACAGCCGGGATATGTCTGAGGATTTTGGTTTTGTGTGTGTGTGTGTAAACTGCTTCCCCCATTAGTCTATAAGCTTCTCTGAGGACAGGGACTGTCTTTTGTCTCTCTTTTTATCCCTAGCACTTTGCCCAGTGATTGGCACATAGTAGCCCTTTAATGTTTATTGACTAACTGACATTCCCCCACCTAAACTTAACATCTTGTCTGAGTAGGTTGTCAAATCATTACTCCTAAGGGATTGAAAATCCTGAAAACTTTCAAGACCCAAAGGAATGACTATAATGGCAGAATATCCAGCATAGTTTATAAGTATCTGGGAGATATTGTAGGAAATTAGGTCTTCTGCACATTCTTTAAATCATACCACATAGGCAGCTGTCTATTCTACCTGCTTACAAGGCTGACCTCATGCATGATTTTCTAAGGATAGTTCAGCAACTTTGAAAATTAAGATAGCATGTTACTTTGGTGAAGAGAAAGTAAAGGAGGAAATGAAATAATTGTTTTTAAATCCATAATAAAGAATGTCAGTTCTGTTTCCAGGAGGGTTTAGAGTCAGAAGACTTCAATTTTTGGCTTACTAATTTAATGATCATAAGAAAAATCACTTACCCACTCAGAGCCTCAATTTTTTCATCTGTAAAAAGGGTAGAATAACATTTGTGCTATCTAAATCTGCTCCCTAGTGATAGTAGGCTGTAGGGCAGTTTCCCAACCTCTTTCAGCATCAGGCCTATTTTTAATACCAAAAATCTTCACCAACAATACTGGTGGTGGTAGTAGTAGTAGTAGTAGTAGTAGTAGTAGTAGTAGTAGTAGTAGTAGTAGTAGTATACATTGAGAAAATAATTCAGGAATTCTTTAAAGTTACTTTATTTTTATTAATCACCATAGTACCCATACGTACTTGAAAATAGTTAATGCAGATATGTATATAATCTATTATTTCATCAGCTAACAGAAGGTATATGGGGTATAGCTAGGTGGCATAGGGGATAGAGAGTGTCAGGTCTGGAGTCAGGAAGTTTCATTTTCCTAAATTCAAATCTGCTCTTGTAAACCTCAAATTTCCTTAGACTTATAAATGTTGGAAATTTCACCATTGGGATATTTCATACTTGGAAAATTTCTTACTGATAGTCTATTGGAATGGGAACTCCATTGGCATGGGAGGTTCCTTCTCTTCCCTTCTTAAGATTACTTTAGGACAGAAACCCTTTGCTGAACAATGGAAAGGACTTTGACCTATGCTTGAGCATAGAACAGGAATTTCTTTGAGTCTTGATTGATTTTAGAATTGATACAATGGAGATACTTGGAATAAATCTCCACCCTATTCAGTCCTAATAGGATTGAGTAAGGGCTGCAGCCTAGATCAAAATTTAATTATTCCAATCTCTACCATACTCAAGTTAACAGGATTTAGAAAGGGCTGTAGCAAAGGAGTATAGATTTAATCATTTGAAAATATGACCTTCAACAGACATGTGCAAAAGCCAGAAACCTCTGGGCGGTCCTGGGTTAAGCGAGAGCCTCCATTGACAGGGAAATTGATGAAGAGTGATTGGTAGATGTGAGGACTGAGGGGAGGCAACTTGGATGGTGTCCTTGAAGATAGGAGGGTCTGGAGACTGGGAGGAGGATTGAGTTTTTTGGTCGGTGTGGTTCCTGGGCTCTGAGGAAGCTTGCTCGGAAGGAAGCTGAAGGTGGGGGCCTCTGAGACTGTTTCTCCATTTTGGACACGTGAGTGAAAGGGACTGATCTCTTTTCTTTGCCCCAGCTATCTAAGGGCTTGGGCCTTTTGGCCCAGCCTAAACAGAAGGGGTATTTAAGCCCTATTCCCTTCTCTCCCCTTTCTCTCTCTATATATATCTCTAATTCCTTTCTTGCTCCTATTGTAATTAAACTCCAAAAAAGGCTGACGGCTGACTTGAGTTTTTCATTTAGGAATTACATAGCTGATTCTTTGGCGACCTTAAATTAATATATATCAGTCTTTTAAAGTGATTCCCTTGTAACACTCTCTGTAAAATGGAGATTTGAACCCTAGACTTCAATCCCCAGAAGTCCTTGGTATTTCCCAAAATTCCCTATAATCTCACTTGAGTCTCCACCTGGTCGAGATCACAATGAGTATTTCAACTGGCTGTTAACACCTACCTCAGCCTCTTCCTCTACTAGGCCATTGCAAGAATGTAGTAAGTAAGCTGTGAATAGGCTGCTAATCAGCCCTAGGCACATGGTTTTTCTATTTTGCATTTTTTATTACTTGATTTCTAATAATCTTTAATAAGCCTCATAAAATATAATATTTTATTAGTAGGAATATAATTTTAAATTTTACATCTCAGACACACTTACAAGCTTGCGACCCTGGGTAAGTCACTTAACCTTGTTTGCCTTAGTTTTCTCATCTGCAAAATTACCTGGAGAGAATGGAAATTCACTCCAGTGGCATCTTTGCCAAGAAAACACCAAATGGAAATGGAGTCACTGAGTTGGACACAACTGAAAATGACTCACATCTCCACAAAGCCCTACTCCAACAACTCATATTGAGGAGATCACCTTGGGTTCTCTAAGTCTTCACCAGAGGGATACAAACACTAGAAGGTTAGAATGGAATCAAAGGTGGTCCCTGAAGCAGACAACTAGATCTACTGTCTAAGAAGTAACTTAAGTAAGGACTGGTTCTTCACTTGGAGATGAACTATTGGGCCACATGAACTCACAAAACAATGCAAAGTAACCTTCTGTCCTGTGTACCTCTTTTTAGATACTGCAGAGTGGAGGAAGAGGGAGAAGATGCTGAGAATCACAGATTTTAGGTAGTTTAAGCATTTACTTAGCTATCGGTACTCTAAATATGAAATCTTTGGACACTGACCAAAAAGTGGGAATACGACTGAAGAAATGCAATTTCTAGACAGAATGGACAAGGTAAACAGCATACAGGGACGAAGAGGCTATTGACATTGGGATGGTCTCAGCCCAAAGTGTGTAATAAAACCAGGTTTAAAATTGAGCCAATCCAACACCCAGCCTGGTCCTGATATCATTAAACCACCACCTCCCTAATCTTCTGTTTTCAAACTGTCTTCCTCCTGCCCAGCGCTAAACTTTCCATATTCCCCGGGCAGAGCGGTGTCTAAATATTGGCTTAGGACTCAGTAAACACTTTCCTTTTCCATGACAGCAAATACGCACTGTTTAACTTACAACTCCCTTGATTGAGACAAGCATTTTACAAGACAAAATGAGTTATAGATTAATTCTGGAATATATAAGCACCTGTTAGGTAGCTTAGGGCACACCAGGGCTTCTCATGTAAAGTCAGAACCTTCAGGGTGAAGCTCAAACTCATTAGCTGTGTTGTTGAGCAAATGTCAACTCAACTGCTTAAGTTTTTACAGGTTCAAAAGAAGTGAAAAATAAGTTCTTGTTAGCACTTCCCAAGACATTTCCTGTTCACAGAGAGTGAGTTCTAGCAGCTGCATTGGAAATCAAGAATTGGGGGAGTTCTGATCATTTGTCCTTGGAAATTAATATCTGAAGGACTATCAAGAAGAATTGATAGGGGGCATGGAATGGTGGAACAAGCTGAGGATTTGGAAGATAATACCTGGGATTGAATCTGAGGCCATAATTTATTTCCAGGGTGACTTTGGACAATCCACTCTTGTCTAACCTCGGTTAACTCATCTGCCAAATGAAAGGGTTACACTTTGTAATTACTAAGGACCCTTTTAGCAATAAGTCTGTGATCCCACATGAAACTGCTATCCAAGATTATTCAATCCAGGGTCTGGGCACTTTTCCTGAATATTTCCCCTTGGAGTCCCAGGGCTATCACAATGCTACTGCAAAGGGGAACACAAAAAGGACTCAGATTTATTCCACCCTGTAGGAGAGAAAATGCAAAATGGATTAAATGGGATGTGGAAAGAAAGCTCCTTCCAGCCATGGTCCTTGATTTCCAGGCTCTTAGTTCCAAGGATACAGTCTATTACTATTGCTATAACTAGGAGGTATCACAAACCAGTCTAGAGCAAAAGCACAGAACCTGGTTGAAGGGGATCTGGAACAGGGTAGGGTATGGGAAGGAACTTACCCCAGCCAACCATTTGGTCACTTCCTATTTTGATTAATTAATCTTGCTAAGTAAGTGCTTTGCTCTTTTCATTTCTACAATGTGGCAAGATTACAGGTGTCTGCACTCTCTAAATTCACCACCCTGAGACACAACCCTAGTTAAAGCTTTGCCATCATTCTTAATTCATAAGACTCAGAACTGCAATCAGAGGGAACCACAAAGATCATCTAAGTCAATCCCTGTCCAGTGTGAATCATTCCCAGGTCATCCTCCAACTCTCATTCATTTTAACAGTATGTCATTTAACAGATGTCAAGAATACAAAGATGAGAAATTTACAGCCAAAGAGTTTATGATTTAATGGGATAGAAAAAGCCATATCAAGTGGTCAGTATACAAGCAAGCATGATAGAATATAAAATGCAATTGGGGGAGGTGTGTGAAGGTAAAAAGAGCTCCCACCCATGTGACCTGAAGCAAGGGAGAACCCACATTCTTCCTTCTCCCCAATCCCTAGAAAATCACAAGCCACTCCATTGACTGACTCTGGGAGGTTTGTGTAACTTGCAAACTATTGGGCATCTGCCCAGTGGTTCCTTGGGGGGAGCCCACCCTTAGAGATAAGATGGATAAGTAAGTGTACACCACGAGCATTTAAGTTGTTCCTGCTTTATAAATGAAGCACTTTGACAGATGTATTAATTTTTTCAGGCCATTAGGGCCCTCTTCAATAAATGACTGTTAGTATATATAAGAAAGAGTACCTGAGAGGCCTGGAAAAGACCATTACTGGTCCCAATCCACTCCAGGATGATTCATTTATTTAAGAGGACAATTTATAACATGAGCATCCAGTAGTTTTATTTATTAGTGGTAGCAGCAGCTGCTGCTGCCCTGAGGAAAAAAAATAGGTTGTCCTCTGGTCTCTTTGTGATACCTAAAAGAAGAGGATAAAAACTAGTGGTCAGACAAAATTCTCTCCCCTAGAGGCTGTAATTACCCAGCAAGTGGTTACAAAAGAAAGCATCAATAGTCTGGCTTTCAGCTGTGTCTTTCTTATGTTGCAGGGGCATAAGGATGGATAGGAAGTGGATTTGCTGTTTTTCTATAACCAAGGGAAGCAGGAAGGCTAGAGGTAGTTGGTTTCACTTATTCGGTGAATATTCATTTAACCCCAACTCTGCCTAGAATTCAGAAGTTCTTAACCTAGAGTCTATGAATGTTTAAAAATATATGCCTATTTGGGGGGCAGCTGGGTAGCCCAATGGATTAAGAGCCAGACCTAGAGATGGGAGATCCTAAATTCATATCTGGCCTCAGACACTTTCTAAATGTGTGACCCTGGGCAAGTCACTTAACCCCCATTGCCTAGCCATTCCTACTCTTCTATCTTAGTACCAATATAAGGCTGAAGGTAAGGGTTTAAAAAATAAAAACACATATTTTGATGATGATATTTCAATTGTTTTCCTTTGTAATCTTCCACATTTTATTTTATTTAGACATCCCCAGATGGCAAAGGGGGGTCCATGGTGCAAAAAAAAAAAAAAGGGAGGGTTTGAAAAGCTATGGATTAGACTGCCATGGGGTTCCTGCTACCCTTCTCCTTCTCCTTCCAACTCTGCTTTGTTGTTCCCTTCAATTAATCTAGCTCTTTGCTAGGAGGAACCAAGATTAACTTGTTCTCTATAAGGGCTTAATAAATGCTCTCAAAGGGTATTAGGAAATTGATTTATAATCTCTGGTTTTAAACCCCTGTAATATTTCATGTGTGTGTGTGTGTGTGTGTGTGAGAGAGAGAGAGAGAGAGAGAGAGAGAGACACCAAAAGCAGGACAAGGGAACTTAGGAGTTACTAAGTTGCAAATGTTAATTTTTATTGGAAAAAGACTAATAGTATTTTTTAAAAACCATTACCTTCTATTTTAAAAATTGATACCATAGGGGCAGGTCGGTCATTCAGTGGATAGAGCACCGGGCCTGGAAAGGGAAGCCTGGATTTAAATCTAACCTCAGATACTTTCTAGCTGTGTGACCCTGGGCAAGTCACTTAACCCCAATTATCTAGCCCTTACCACTTTTCCTGCCTTGGAACTGGTACTTAGTATCAATTTTTTTTTTTAGATCCCTCGTCTTCTGAGAATTGATTACTTAATTAAGCATGATCCAGTTGATAGATTAATCAAGTTTAGATAGTGTATGTATTTGTTCGTGTGTATATATGTAAATGTGTATATGTATAGCCATATAAATATATACATATATATGAATTATAGAAAAAGTACCTATATATGGGCATATATAAATGTATGTATACATATAGTCATATAGATAATATATCTACATGCACACAAATAAATATCTAGTTAGATATGATATCAAGAGAGGCACCCTCCCATGGAGTTAAGCCCACACATTTAAGCCCCTTTTGGAAATGCTACTTGTTCTGTTGATGAGAGGGCATGAATGACCAGAGATTCTTGGATGGTCCTTGCCAGATTGGGAGTGGAGGCTTTGAAAGTGCCAAAGATTAGTAATTGAGATAGGATGAGATTCTAGGCAGTGAGGAGAGACAGCTTCCCTTCTCCTTCTAGGTTCTCCTGTGAACCTCCTGCAAGTGTGAAGGCTGAAAATGTCTGTCCCTCAGCATGATTCCTCCATCACCTATACTCAGGGAAGGAGATATAGAATAGAAGAGGATGTCAAGGTCTTTAAGTCCCATTTCAGATTCCCCAGGGCAACACTATACTCTTTTTTTTTTTTACCCTATCTTCAGTCTAAGAATTGATACTAAAGTGTTACGCCTAAGGCAGAAGAGCAAAGGACTAAACCATTGTGGTTAAGTGACTTGCCCAGGGTCACCAAGCTAGGATCAAGCCTATATTCTCAAGTACATTGCAGCTGGAGGGGAAAGGAAGGGAAAGAAATCCCCTCTCTGTCCCCATTCCAAGAGAGAATTGGCAAAGTCCTAAGTAGCAAAAGAAACTGAAAATTGCTTCTCCTTGATCTCCTTGAAGAATGAGTCAGTCAACCCATCCTCTTAGGCAGTCTTGAGGAGACAAGAGGACCAACCAAGAGTTGCTGGTTATGCCTATTCTTTAGCAAGTGGCCAGAGAATGTGTTGCTCCTCACTGAGTCAAAGCACACATGTCCAGCTCCTAGGAAGGTGCTCCATCCAAGAGATAATGGAGGTCAGGAGAACTCCCTTGATTATTCCTGATATATATATATAGAGAGAGAATTTTTTATGGACAAACTACCAACTAATGTTAGCATAATCTGTTTAAAGGTGACATGTCAGTCAAAGAAACAAGAATCATTATACATCCTTCAGAATCTTCTTTTCACTGGTGTCCCACAGTTAGATTAGGCGATGAATAATTCTTGTAGGAATAGCAATTAGGGTTTAATTTGACCCTGGTTTGCCTTCCAGGCATAAGTAAAAAAAAACAAACAAAAATTGTCAACTAATCACAAACCAAAAGCCTTTCTTTAAGATCTAGCTCAAATATTTTTCTAGAAAGCTGACTCTTGGAGCTGGAACCGATCTCTCTTCAGTCTGGACTCCAGGAGCATTTCTATATACCTTTTATATTCTACTTTAAACCCCTTGCTTTCTGTTGACACTAAGTATCAATTCCAAGGCAGAAGAGTAGCAAGTTAGGCAAATGGAGTCAAATGACTTGCCCAGGATCACATATTGAAGTGTCTGAGACCATATTTGAACCCAGGATCTCCTTATCTCCAGACTTGGCTCTCTATCCACCAAACCACTTCTCTGTGTCAATGTAATAAAATTATTTTGATCCATGCCCTAGCTCCTTATGTAAATTAGAAGTAAACTATGTAAGGGCAAGGACTATGTTTTATTCAGAAGCTCAGAGAGAGAGAGGGAGGAAGGGAGGAAGAGAGGAAGGGAGGGAGAGAGAGAAAGAGAGAGAGAGAAAGAGAGAGAGAGAGAGAGAGAGAGAGAGAGAGAGAGAGAGAGAGAGAGAGAGAGAGAGAGAAAGAGAGAGAGAGAGCAAAGACACACAGAGAGCAAAGTGCTTTCCATTTGCAGAATGAATGATAATTTAGGAGGAAATAGCCTCTGGAGAGCAAGCCCAAACCTAGAAAGTGACCTACAAATGTCACAGGCAATAATCATTGTTTTGTTTATAAAAGTCTGTGGAAGAAATAGAGGTTAATGTCCAAAAGTTCAATTTAATTCATCAGACACCTGCTATGTGCTAAGCACTAGGGGATATTAAAAGTTTAGCTAACACAGGGGTCCCTGCCCTAATGAAGTTTAGGCCACAGTTTAGTATTCCCTTCATCGAAGAATAAGGAAAAACCAAAGGAACTTGGGAGGTGCATTTGGGGGATAACTGGCTGCCAGCTGATTAGTCTCCCCAGCCAAATATAATAACCACTCCTATTTACATAATACTCTTAGGGTTAGTGCTTTCTTCCTAGTCAACAGCCTTGGGAGGTGGACAGTGGTGGTATTAGGCTTCTCCTTTTGCAGCCGTGAAGCAAAGTGACTTGCCCACAGTCTCAGGGCCAGTAAATCCAAATCTTCTCATTCCAAAGTCAATGTTCTTCCTACTAAATCTTTTCCTTCAGATCTCACAGACCACTTTGTTTTGTGCTCTGTTTTGTAACATTATGTGCTGTATTCTCCAGGTTGCTGCCTTATCCTCCTAAATTTCTTGATGTCAGGGACTATATGCCTTCCTCGTCCTCTCCCTCCTCCTCCTCCTTTTTCTTCTTCCCCTTACCTTCTATTTTAGAATCCAGTATTGGTTCTAAGGCAGAAGAGCAGCAAGGACTAAGCAATTGCGGTTAAGTGAATTGCTCAGAGTTCCAGAAGTGTCTGAGGCAACATTTGAACCCAGGACCTATGGACTGCAGCCTTGCCACTCTTAACTACTGAGCAACCTAGCTGCGCCCCCCAGTAGGTTTCTAATAAACCTAATAAACGGTGATCACAGTATTGTATTGTGTTGCATTATGTTTCTTCCAAGAAGCCTTCAGTATCTTGACCTAGTAAGCTTGCTACCTTTCCCCACAACACCCAAACATGGCTGGTGTCTACACTTGATTCGAGTGAAGGGTGCTCCGGTCAGAAGAGGGCACAGACCCCTCTGACACGACCAACAACGTGGGCAAATCACAGCCTCCTTCGACCCGCCTTTCCTCTTCTGTCAAGGAGAGGGGGTTGTTAGGGGGTTGTTTCGACGGCCTCAGAGGTCCCTTCCAATTCCAGAACTCTGATGCCATGATCTGGTGATCCCATCAAAGGCAGCTGTTTGGGGAAGGGCAGGAATGATAGAGAAGCAAAGCTCTTGGACAAAAGGTCTTCGTTGTTTGGGGTGGACCATTCCCCAGGCCATCCCCAAACGACACACCCTGCCACCTGACCTTGGGCAGAATTCTAGACCCAGCTTGGGTTGAGCGGCTGCTCCCAAATACCTTCCCCCTCCCCTAAGCCACAATCCCATTGGCTTCCTGGAAGCTGCCTCTCAGCAGAGGGAGAAGGCTGAGCAGAGCTCCTGCGGGGGCCCTCGCTGATGTTCTAATAAGGGGATTATTTCCTCTCTCCGCTGCTTTTGGAACCTCCGCACTCCCCGGGTCGCAACTTTGACAGCAGCACCTCCGCGGTGTTTTTCCATAACCGGGATTAGCCCTCCCCACCCCCTCTCCCAAGCCCTCCCCTCTCCTCTCTGTGTTGGCTCAGCTTCGCTCTTCTCAGAGAGAGGACTGAACAGCTACGGACCCGAAATACCTAAGTGACAAATGAGTCACGCAACTTCCCCAGGCCGGGGCTCTGAAAATCTCTGGGTGTGTTTCGGGGTAAATAGCAGGGGAGCTGGCTGCCCAGAGAGAAGAGGGGGAGAAAAGGAGACAGGATGCAAGTTGGCGGAAGAGGCTGACAGCATCTGAGTGGGCTGCAGGGCGGGAGCGCAGGGAGCCAGGAGGCGGGCAGCCTGCGAAGGTGAACTTGGAGCTGGGCTCCGGCCCACCCCTCCTGACTCAGAATCTGGGGAGGCCCCCTCGGGATCTACAAAGGCCTGGCTGTCTAAGGAGGCTCAGCTGGAGAAGTCACCTGACTGGCATCCTCCTTTGTTTACAAGTTCTGACTTCTCAAGCTTGAAGTGCTCTTTCCAAAGGGCCTCTGCAAGGCTATTACCCGGAGAACTTGGCAGCCGATCTGTCCCGGGGCCAGCTCGACTCCCCCCTCCTCAGAGATGCTGAAAATGGAACAGGGCAGGGCGAGCCGAGCCGGCTACAGCAGGGACGAGTCCTGAAAAGAAGAGGTGACTGTTCCTCCAGCTTGACCACCCCAGCAGGGGCTTCCTCCCATACAGGCAACTGGTGCCTCCCCGGCCACATCATGGGGACTTTTGTACTTCTCTGGATAGGGAGGGAGATCTAATAGCTGCTGCCCTTGAAAAACTTGCCAAAGAACTTTATGAGGTGTTTTTTTTGCCTTTGGAGGGGGGTGGCTAATGACCCCCTCAGCCTTCTTTTGTGACTGATCCATCATGGCAACAAAAATTCCTACAGAAGCCATAATTCACGTTTCTATAGTCTTGTTAAGGTTGACATGCCTCCTTTCTTACAACAATCTTGTGCCAATTTAATAATACCCATTTTACAGGTGAGGAAGTTTGGGCTTGGGAAAGTTGAGGAGACTTGTCTGTGATCACCCAGCTAGGATCAAAGTTTGTTGTCTTCCCCATTGGATGGTGAGCTCCTTGAGGGCAGAGACTGGCTCTTCACTTCTGAATCCCCTGCTTAGCACAGTGGGGAGGACCCAATGTTCAAATCTGGCTTCAGACACTTCCTAGTGTGATCCTGGATAAGTCACTTAACTCTGGGGTTCTTATGTATTAGGATTGATACTGGAGGCAGCTGGGTAGCTCAGTGTATTGAGAGCCAAGCCTAGATATGGGAGGTCCTAGATTCAGATCTGATCTCAGATACTTCCCAGCTGTGTGACCCTGGGCAAGTCACTTAACCCCCATTGCCCAGCCCTTACCACTCTTCTGCCTTGGAACCAATACACAGTATTAATGGTATGGGTTTGGGGGGAAAAAAAAGAGCTGATACTAAGCCAGAAGGTAAGGGTTTAAGAAAGAAAAGAAACTAGTAGGTTCTTATGGACTGATTAAAAGTCTAAACATAGAATCTGTAAGGCAAAAACAGGCAGATAGAGCCATGTCTTGCACATTTTCACGTCTAGTACACATTTTTCTTCATCTGCAGATATGTCAAATAACAATGACCTAATATGGGCTTAATGCAATCCAATCCAACAAATATTTATTAAATGAGCTCTTAGCATCATGTTAGATAGATGCTGAAGAAACAAAGACAAAATTTTTAAAATAATTCCTGTCCTCAGGGAGCCTACATTCCCAGGGTGGGGGAGTGGATATAAATGATCATTTTAGAAAGGAGAAAGCACTAAAAACTGAGAAAATCTGGAAAGGCTTTTGAGAAATGGCTGAGAGCTGAGACCAGAATCTTGGCCCAGAGAACCCCAAATGGGGTCACAAAGAGTCAGATGGGACTGAAAATGACTCGACAAGGAGATTCTAAGAGGTGGAGGTGAGAAGGGAGAGTTTTCTAGGCCTGGGACAAAGGAGCCAAGTCCCATCAGATTCTGGAAATGGTTCAAATTTCACTTTTCCCAGTTACTACTAGAGTTGATTTAGGCAAATTGATCTCTTGGACTGTTTCTTCATCTGTGAAATGAAAGACTTGGATTCTGTGGCTTCTAAAAATCCCTTCCAGCTCTAAATAATGTATATAAATCTAGGATTCTATAAGCCAATTTGACTAAAATGTGGAGAGCATGGGGGAGAGTAATGTGTAGGTAAGGCTGAAAAGATAGACTAGAATTAGAGAATGGAGGACTTTAAATGGCCGGTACTGTGACTGTGGTATTCTAACCTGGGCATTTGGGGGGGGGTGGGGGAGGGAAGGAGATGATAATCCTTCAGACAGGCTGTGTTTAAATCTGACTGCCAGCGAGCCAGCTTTTCTCACACTGCTTTCTGTGGCTCCTTCCGGCCCAAACCAGGAAGTTGGGGGGCCTGCTTTAAAATAGTGATAAACAAAGCAAGTTAATTTGAGTGTTTTACACTGGCAGCTCTAATTCAAAACTGCAGCTGCCTGGAGTCCATGGATTTGAACTTGACCTTTTGGGTTGATTTTTCTCCCTCTGCTCTCCTACCCTTATCATTCAGAAGTGTAAAACCATATGCCAGTGCCTGGGAAAGTGGAAAACCTGATTTAAGAGGAAGTCTAATATTTTACATACTAAAGCCTCAGTAGAGAGGAAGAAAACAACCCCATGACAAGCTGAGAAAGAGCCAGGCACAGGACTTAAGTAAGGCAAGCTTTCTGGTCTTCCCAAGGTTCCTTAAGAAAGGGCAAGTGACCAGGGGGCAGCTGGGTAGCTCAGTGGATTGAGAGCTAGCCCTAGAGATGGGAGGTCTTAGGTTCAAATCTAGCCTCAGACACTTCCCAGCTGTGTGACCCTGGGCAAGTCACTTGACCCCCATTGCCTAGCCCTTACCACTCTTCTGCCTTGGAGCCAATACACAGTATTGACTCCAAGATGGAAGGTAAGGGTTTAAAAAAAAAAAAGAAAGGGCAAGTGACCACTTGATTGCCTTAGCAGTGTGGACAACCTAAAATACTCTTTGAAAATGATGGCTACATCATTCCATCGTTACATGGATAGTAGATAATGAAATAGAACGGGCCTTATTGGTCAGTTGATCCAATCCTTTCATTTTATGTCATTAAATCAGAAAACTGAAGACCAGAAATATCAAGATGTTTGTCCAAGGTCACACAATGCATAAGATAAAGCTGGAAAACTAGATGGCTACAGATTGGGGAATTCAAAGAGGAATATGAACTTTTACCCAACGGCAATAGGGAACCAATGAAATTTTTTAGCAGAGGAGTAACATGAAAGATTTAGGCAGATTATTCTGGCAACAGTGAGAAGGATAGATGGGAGCAGGGAACAGTATAAGTAGGATAAGTATAAGAGGAATCTGTTGAAGTAATCTAAGCAAATGGTAATGTGGTTCTGAACTAGGTTGGTAAAAGTGGGAATAGAGAGAGGAGGGATGCTAGAGATAGAGATGCAATGCACTAACCAGGATCTGGTAGACCCAATAACTGCTTAGGTTAGATTGAGAGATAGTTTGGCAAAGAATAAAGGGCTTGGCCTAAGAATCAGGAAAAGCTGTTCTTAAGTCTTTCCCCTAGCAAGTACAAGATATGTGATCTTTAACCTTAAATCACTTAAACCTCTCTGAATCCTCTGTTCCTCATTTGTAAAATGAGGGGCTGGACTAAATGGCCTCTGAGGACCTTTCCAGCTCTAGAGTTAAGATCCTACTTAAGGTCAAGAAGAGTAAGGTGTCCAATTCTGACTAACATGGTTACTAACATGGGGATCTAGGTGAAAAGTGGTACCATAGACAGCAACCAAATGGGGAGAAGGTTTAGAGATAAAAATAAAGACTATATTCAGGTGCTGGTGTTACATCCAAGTGGAGATGATTTTATAGGGCAGGGCTAGAGTTTAAAGAACATGCTCAAATAAGAGACAAACAGACAGAGACAGAGAGGCAGAGAGAGAAATAAAGATGAAAGTAAGAGATACAGATTTATATTGGGATAAACAAAGATAGATATAGAGATGGATAGGTTGAATTAATATAACATCTATATGTAGAGATAAAATAAAGAAATAAAGATAAAATGAATAGAGATATGGAATTATATAGAGATAAAGGTAGATTGAATTAATATAACATCTATAGAGAGAAATGTTCCAGAGGCAGGGATAACAGCATCAAAAGCTATAGGGACATCAAATAGAATGGAATCTGTTTTTTTAAAAGATCTTTATGGTTTGTTGCCCATGATCATCATGGGCAGTGTAGTATAATGGAGAGTATTGGCTTTGGAATAAAATCAACCTGGGTTCAAATATGGCTCCATATCTCCATTAGTTATGAGATTTTGAATAAATAACTTGGTTTCTTTGAGTCTCAGTTTCTTCATCTATAAAATAGGAATAATGAACCTAATGATATCAAGATAATTCACAGGGTTGTCATGAGTTTCAAACAAGATAACATGTGTCAAGTGATTTATAAACTTGAAAGCACTACACGAAAATCAATTTCCTTGACTAAAATGAGAGATGGCCTCGAGTCCCTTACATCTCTAAATATATGAGCGTATGAGTTGCCAGTTTTGTACTGATCCAAAAAAATAAAAATAAAAATAAAAACTCATTTTTTGCCACCTGCCTATCTTGGAGTTGTTTGCTAAATGAACTCTGGCTTAACCAGGCAAAGCATCCTCTTTATTTTCATTATTCTTACCACACCCTCTTTCCCCAGGAGAGCTCTTTTCCTTGGACTCTGTTAATCACTCCTAATCCTCAACATAGCTATCCCATCCCTCTTGGAGGTGGGGAGTTGGCAACTGACTGATAGAGGATGCTATGCCTCACTCATTCAAGGCCACAGCTAGGGCTGGGAGCTAAGATTGGGTAGTGGGCCAAGACTAGCTCCCAGGAGTTTGGGTGTGCTTCTGGGAAGTACAGGCAGGATTGAAAGAGGAGCAATAAAGGAGGGCAACCAAATGAACCATTTCAAATTTTTTTAAAATCCCACCTACATCCCAAGTTGGACAATCAATTATTTGATTCCCCACCCTGACTTTGGAACCTTGTGTAGAGAAGAAAAAAAAATCTTCCTTCCTCTCTTTTCCCAGATTCTGCAATTAAACTGAATTTCTGATCAGATGAAAAGATAAATCACTCCCATGAAGTTCTTGTCTTCCCCCAGAGGGAAAATTTGGCTGAAAGTGTACATTAAGCCCAACCTTTAAGCAATTAATATTGTACCCAAAAAACAGTGAGTAAGAGCATCACAAGCGAATTCTGCAAAAATCCTACATTCCCCCAAGTGCAAAAACTGGGGAAGTCCAGGCCCCTAGCAGGAGCCCATCTGTTGTGTTTCTAATGTGATACTCCTCTGTTTATCTTTGCTGGTTTTTCTCACTAAGTGCCAGGAGGGGAAAAAAAAGTGATATTTTAAAAATTCATCTGCTAGTATTTATGCAAACACATTTCTATCTAAGTATGTGTTGAGGAAAAGCAGAGAAACAAATATCTTCAAAGGGTCTTGGTGGGACTAAACCAGAGAAAGAGAAAGGGGAGCTGAATGTGAGCTGAAGAAAGGACTCAGATTCAGGTTTAATGTACTTTTATTAAACATTTAATGAGTGGAAAAATAATATGGGAGTCACTGAAGACTGACCACCTTCATCAAGCCTATAAATCAGCAGGATACATAAGACTTAGAGTAAAAACTATAATATGGTATTGTCATGTTAAGTGCATATATAACCAGGGCACCCAAGTTCAGGTTAATTTCTGTATTCAATTCAATCACACAAACACTGAACAATCATTATCTGCTAGGCATGGTGACCATCTCTGCCTCTTCATCTCTACTTTTTGGTTTTTCTGATCTCCCTCAAGACTTTCTCAAATTCCAACCTCTGTGGGGCTTTTGAAGTCCCAGAAGTCTCTGCTTCTCTTCCCACACCCATGTTGTACCCTCTCATATTGCCTTCTTATCTCTTCAATGCCCATAACTCCGAGGTGCTGAATTGTTGACATTCTGTACCCTCATTACAGAACGATTTTTTGCCCTTCTTTGTTAGCCCAGCACTTAACAGCATGCCTGGCACATAGCAACAACTTAATAAATGTTTTAATCACTAAACATTTATTAAGCAACTACTCAGTAAGGGCTGGGGATGCAAAAAGACAAAAGACAGTTCCTGCCTTCAAGGAGCTCACAATCTTGATTGTGTGTATGTGTGTGTGTGTGTGTGTGTGTGTGTGTGTGTGTGTGTGTGTGTGAGTTTTAAAATCCTTTCCTTTGTTGATGGGAAAAAAACACAGAACTATTAAATAGTCAAAATCACTCTTTAATCAAGGGCAAAAGGGGTTCAGCGCTAGTGGGCCAAGATTGAACTCTGGTCACTGATCCCTGGGAGTGCCAAATGTAGGAGAATGACAATTCCAATGAACCATTACAGTTGGGGAGCTTAAATACCTTTCTAGGTAAAACTTGGGGGTTGAGGATAAGAGGGACAGTTGATTGACTTTACAATGGTAAGAAAAGAAAATGAGGAGTTCCAGACAGGAATAACAGTGAGGGGCTGATGTTTTACAATGGACACAAAAGGGAAAGACCCAGCCCAGGGCTGGGCCACCAAGGAAAAGGACTTTAGCCTAAGGGGAGAAACCATTGGGATAAAAGAGATAGTCAACCTCTGATGGGATTAGATATTTCCACCCAACCTACCAGGAAGTCTATTGTTAGCCAGAGACCAGTGAAGTAGGACCTTCCCTCAGGGAGAAAAACTCTCAAAACTTGGGGTTTCTACCTCCCAACTAAATAAACTGGGGACACTAGATTCCACGTGGACACCTTCTATATTAGAATCAATACTAGTTATTGGTTCCAAGGCATTAGAGCACTAAAAGCTAGGCAATGGGAGTTAAGTGACTTGCCCAGGAAGACACAGCTAGGACATATCTGAGGCCAGATTGGAATCCAGGAATCCCTCTACCTCCAGACCTGACTCTCTATCCACTGAGCCATCTAGCTGCCCCCCTACAATCTTGATTTACCAAAAGGCTGAATGACAAGATACAAAGACAAGCATTTCATAGGCTGTCCTAGCCTTCAAAGAGCTTATATTGTATTGTGGAATCACACACACACACACACACACACACACACACACACACACACACACACACAAAGAAATAAATACAAAATATAGAGAATAAATACAAAATGATAGGAGGGGAGGAAATCCATTAACTGTTAGGCTCAGAAAAGTCCTTCTATTGGAAGTGACATCTGAATTTTGTTTTTCACATGGCTCAAACTCCTATCCAGAAACCTGGGAAAACTAACTGTAGTTCAATTCAGTAAAGATTTATTTTGTATTTATTAAATACCTACTATATTCTTAATAACTAGCTTTTGCATATTATTTGCTCTATGTCAGGATCTGTGCTAAGTGCTTTACAAATATTACCTCATTTGACCTTCACAACAACCCTGGGAGGGAGGTGTTATTGTTGTGGGATGCAGATGTGTACCCTGGGGTTCAGGAAGGATAGCTTTTGCAAGAATGCAAGACTCCAAATTTAACATAAAAGTAAAGAGATTTATTAGTAATGTTGCATTTTTGGCAATAAAATGACAAATATTATTCTAATATCTATATTATTTAATAATACTATTAGAATATTTTTCCATGGTTACAAGATTCATGTTCTTTCCCTCCCCTCCCATTGCTGGTGTGCAATTCCACTGGGTTTCATGTGTTTCACTGATCAAGATCTAATACAATAGGGGAGACTACCTAAAACAAAGAGGGTCCTTGGTATATGTTTAGTCCCACCCAACTTGGATTGTCATTCACCTGAGGGTCTGTCACTCATTCTGAAACTGTTAACCTGGGATTCCCTTCAGGGTGGATTCCCATGGGAACAGGGAACAAGTACAAACTTTGGGGTCTCAAATCTTTAAGTTTGTTCTGAAACCTGGGGTTCACCAGATCCCACTTGGCCACAAGTTTGGGGTTTCTAGATTCCATGTTGACATTTCCAAAGTTTGGCACACAGTAGTAGCTTAAATGCATTTTTTCTATCCTTTTTCTTATTCCCTTGAGAGGCCATCAAAGTTCTTTTGAGCATGGAATAGTCGTTTCTTTTTTGCTATAATTTATATCTAGGCAGATGCATCATTGGCACATTTTAAAATAAGCTCTCATGATTAAGATGGTGGTGGTAAGAAAACTGTTTTGAACTGACTGGCAATAAAAAAGCGATAGTGTAAAAAAAAACAGGAACTTTGGATAAAGATTAGTCTGACATCAGTATGAAGGATGGATTAGAGGGAAAGAAAAGAGTCAGGATGACCTTTTTTGAGACCATGCATGGAAATTTGCATGTCTGTGCTAGTGTGGTATCAGCAGAAAAGAAGACACTGATATGAAAAATATTACAAAGGTTGAATCATCAGGCCTCAGTGACTTATAGGATTTGGGTTGAGGAATAGAAGGAGTAAAAGACTTGGAAAGAATGGTGATGTAGATCACAAAAACAGGGATCAGACAGAATAGGAGTTTAGGGAAAACAAGTGTCAAATAGAAAAATCGCAGAACTATTAAATAGTCAAAATCAAGGGGAAAGAGATTAACACTACTAAGTTGTGACAACAGAGACTGCACAGAGTCTGCACAGAGACTGCATTGGACGCCCTGGTCACCGACCCCTGAGAGTGCCACCAACTCAGGATGGACTCGGAAGAACAAAAGAACTTGGGGAACCTATATACCATTCTAGATGACCTGGGGGCTTGGAGTGAGAGGGACAGTTGATTGACTTTACAATGGTAAGAAAGGAAAATGAGGAGTTCCAGACAGGAATAACAGTGAGGAGCTGATGCTCTACAATGAACACAAAAGGGAAAGACAGCCCAGGACTGGGCAGCCTAGGTAATGGACCCCATAGCCTAGGGGGAGAAACCATTGGGACAAAAGAGATTAGCTGCTCCCACCCAAACTACCAAGATGTCCATTGTCAGGTGAAGTGGGACCATCTCTCAGGGGGAAACCTCTCCTGTGACAAGGTCAAAGCCTGGGGTTTATACCCTTAAACTAAGTAAACTGGGGATTTCTAGATTTCCATGTTGACATACACCCCTTTTGGTCAAGACCCAGCATTGATGACCAAACATATAATGCTATATGGGATTGGATTAATCGATAATGGTGGGGAAATCTAGGGATAGGTACTGGTGATTAGCATTTGGGGGCGTTCCCCAATGTCACTGGGGCATTGACAAATAGATCCAGAAAGGCAGGCAGTCTGCCTTTGGCAAAAACAATCAAAACACTACCCCATTTCCCCAAAGTCTTTAAGTCTCTTGAATCTGGTGGGTCCCGATGATGCCTTCAGCCTCCTCCTTTTGTACCAGAAATCTTCTTTGCTGCTGCAAGAGAAAACTTAAGAGAAATCCATAAACACATTCTTTAACAGGACTTGATCAACTCTCTATATGCTTACTCACTACAAAGATTATCCACTCTGCTAACCTTAAATCTGCAATCCCATCTCATTATATTCTAGTAATGTCTTTTCCACACAAATTATAAAATTGGGTAATTTACATGCTTAATCAGAAAGATTTCTTTACTTTACCAAAATATAAAAACCCTACAAACTATAGAAGTGTAAAGGCAAAAACAGAATCCACATCACAGGTTGCTCAGTACTTTTGTACACCTGGAAGTGGCTCTACCTCCTGTTTGTGGCCCAAAACTAAAATATTTTGTCTAGCACCAAGAAATATTCTATCACCCAAAAGTCCAAAACCACATTAGAATGACTACATGGCAATTTCAGCTTCAAAACTATTTTTAAAGTCAAATTTTAAAGTTTCAATATTGGAACAAGCTCCAAAAATTCTCAAGATATAAAATGCTTCTAATTTTCCTTAATTTTAAAACATACACACAACTGACACCCCCCTCCCCCCCCCCCACCCCGGGAGGTCTTGATGCTAGGGATTTTGAAATTGTTTTCATTCACCTTTTACCTACTTAACCACAACCATGCTCCGGATTTTAAATAAATTTATCTTCTATCACTAACAATTATTTCTAGGCTCCATCAATCTTTCCTAACTTCTTCTGGTACTACTTTGAGACAAACTAGCATTCTGGAATCTTTGCTGCAAATTTCTCAAATTAGCAGATGTTACTTTCAAACCTCTTAATCAGGTAAAATGCTCTTACTTTCCTACTTCAACTAACTTTGAGGAATAGCTTTGTCCTTTCTAGGTTCTCTACTTAAAGGGACTTTGCTCAGGGTAAATAAAATGGCGAGTTTTATGTCTGCTTCAGAAATATCTTTAAGTCAATGAAAATGATGAGAAACAATATTTATCCGTATTCAGTATCTTGGGGCTCCTCCTGATAGAGATGTCTTCTTCAGGAATCCCTCAGATTCTAGGCTGCAGGAAAATCTTGACTAGGCTTTTGGCTCCTAAGAAATGTCTTGAGGTAAAACTTTAATAGGCTTTAATCACGTCACCCACACTGCAGAACTGGGGTGGTAACTTAATTTGGGAAATACTGAATTTGAGCCCCTGATTGGCTATCCAAGGAAAAGAAATGTCCTGTAAGTAACTGGAAATATAGGTCTGAAGTTCAGGCTAGGTCCCCTTATGGGGGAATCATCTGAATAGAGGTATTAGTTGAAACCACAGGATTGAATGAAATTGTCAAGAAAGAGAGAGAAAAGAGGACCAAGATCAGAAAAACTTCAGGGACCTCCCAAAGTAGATCCAGTCAGTAAATGAGATAAGGTATCTTTAGAGAGATAGTGATAGAACCAGCAGAGAGAAGTGTCTCTAAAACTATCTAAGGGAAACTAAGGGAAAGAAGCAAACTAGTAATGCCAAGAGCTCATACTTACATTTCCTATCTGATTGTTAAATATTCACTGTGGGTTTCACACCCCAGAAATCTACAAATACTACCAATCAGGGCTTGATCTATTGTTTTTTAAATTGTCTAGACTTAAGTCTAGATGGAGAAATGTTGAAAATGTAGATAAAGGTTAAAATGTATCCAGTGTAATTTTTTTTTCTGTAGAGCCTATTGTGAAACATTTAGTGCTAATAATAATAATTACAATAGTTAACATTTATATAGTATTTACTATGTGCCAGAACTTTAGAAATATTTTCTCATTTGATCCTCACGACAACCCTGGGAGGTAGATGCTATTATTATTCTCATTTTACAAGTGAGGAAACTGAGGCAAACCAAGGTTAAATGACCTGCCTAGGGTCAGACACAGAGAAGTGTCCAAATAAATCTGAGGTTATATTTGAACTTGGAGTCAAGAAGACTCCAGGCTCAGCAACTCTTATCTGCTTCATCACCTGCTGCCTCTATATTTTAGGTAAAGTGAGCTCTGGGTAACAACCTCCTGCCCCATCATAACATAGGTCATAGGTACAAACTGCTGATGGAGGGAAATCACAGATGTCTTCATTGCCGAGGTGGCATTTGTTCTGGCTCTTCAATGATCAATTAGCCTGATTTCCTCAGGCAGACATTGGAAAGAGCCGTCCTTGGTCAGAAAACAGCAGGCAGGTGAGAAAATACAGGAAATGTTTGTGGAACAGTTAAAAACGATCAGTTTGGCTAGAGAAAAAAGTGTAAAGGGAGTATTATAAGGTAAGGCTACAGAGGGACACTGATGGAGGCCAAGAGACTGGTGGAACTCTGGAGGTCTGAGTTAACCCCTCCTTTCCTTACACACACACTCTTTTTTTTTTTTTAAACCCTTACCTTCAGTCTTGGAGTCAATACTGTGTATTGGCTCCAAGGCAGAAGAGTGGTAAGGGCTAGGCAATGGGGGTCAAGTGACTTGCCCAGGGTCACACAGCTGGGCACACACACACTCTTAAAAGGAAGAAGTTCTGGGGCAAACTTGGAGTCATTTATGCTAACCACCCCCAGGTGACTGGATCTAGGAGTCAGCTATGGGCCCTTTGAGCAGGGAAAATATAAAAGTGGTTTTTAGGCTTTGCTGGAGAGCTCCTGAGACCTCAGAGAATTTCCTTGTTACCAACTTTTATCTGTTTTCATCATGCAGAACTTTTAAACAACTATCTTGGAAACTGGTTTTGCTTAAGAGTATTGGAATAGGATTTTGGTAAAAAGGATTATTCTTTGGAACCCTTGAGCTCCCAGGGTAGCAGAAGGAGGGACAAAGGGTCAACTTAATCGGCTGCCTGGTTTTATACAGCTCAAGAGTTAAGAATGATTTTTAGAGTCAGCTAGGACTCAGGGGATAGAGAGCCAGGCCTGGAAATGAGAGGTCCTGGGTTCAAATATGATCTCAGAAGCTTTTTAACTTTGTGACTCTGGGCAAGTCACTTGACCCTTACTACTCTTCTGCCTCTAAAGCAATACTTGATATTGATTCTAAGACAGAAGGTAAGGGTTTTTTAGAAACGATCTTTACATTTTAATAGAAAGTTTTATTGGAATACAGTCATGCTCCTTTGTGTTTGTATTCTATATGGCTGTTTTCCCGATAACAAAGAGTGGAATAGTTGTTAGAGTCAGAATGTGGCCCACTCATCACTTCCTGCTGCTGCTCAACCCACTACAAATCCCAGTAATGCAGGTATAATTCTACAGTGTTTTTACTGTGTTTTACCAAGTCACATTTTATTTATTTGATTTCCTGTGGGTACTCATTTTGTCAAAAGACAGTAAAAGAGGGAGGGAGGGAAAGAAAGAGACAGAGATTGATCAAGATTTCATTACATGGTGTGTGTGTGTGTGTGTGTGTGCTCAAAACTTAAGATTTTTCTGAATGAGAACCACCCCCAACCTCTCATAGAACATTGAATAACTAGAAATTAGCTTTTGCTCTACTTTATAACTTGAAATGAATTCAGCCTAAAATTACAAGGCAAAACAGCACTTATATGCAAAACTTATACTACAACAAAGTTAATTTGATGACAATCACATCTGGTCAAGTTGCTTTGTACCCTTCTTGTCTGTTAAAGAAGCATGGAAATCTAGAGATCCCCAGTTTATTTAGTTGGGAGGGAGAAACCCCAGGTTTTGACCTTGTCACAGGAGAGGTTTCCCCCTGAGGGAAGGTCCCACTTCACCAGACAAGACATCCACTTCAGCTTTGGCCCTACAGGGAGCACAACGTCCCAAGTTTGATCCTCTGAAGGAGGGTGTCATATACTGGGAAAGGCTTCTGGAGACAAAAGAGCTACTTGACTTAGGATGGGGTCTGCCTCCCACCTGAAGTGGATGTCTATTGTCTGAAGTGGGACCTTCCCTCAGGGGGAAACCTCTCCTGTGACAAGGTCAAAACCTGGCCTTTCTCCCTCCTAACTAAATAAACTGGGGATCTCTAGATTTCCATGTTGACAATGTATTAGTAGTATTATTATTTCAATGAAATTTTGCAGACATTTATTTTCTCTCTTGTTATGTTAGTATCTATACATAGCACCAATTTTTGCTTTCTGGCCCAGAAGTCTAAAACATTTACTATCTTGCCCTTGACAGAAGATTGCCAACCTTTGTTCTGCTATCTAGGGCAGCTGATACTAGATTGGGTAGGGCTTTCAATGGCAGGCAAAGGTGTTTATACTTTACTCCACAGATAGTGGGGAATCATAGGTGGATTTTGAGGAAAGGATTAAAATAACAAAAAAATTAATCTGGCAGAGGTGTGAAAGAGCTAGTTTGGACTGAGAAGACTGTTAACTTGGACATAACACAGAACTATTAAATAGTCAGAAAAACCAAGTCTTGAATCAGGAGAGGGAGAAGTCCAGTATTTAATTCTTTACTCAGTCTGGTGCCACAATCTTTTTAGGGTATAAACCCTGGACTCTGGGGATGTTATCCCTGGGAGTGCCACCATGCTAGATGACAACTCCAAGGAACAAAAGAATTTGGGGAACCTATATACCATTTGGGGGAAATCCAGGGGCTGGGAAAGATAATTGACTGACATCTCTATAGCTACAAAGGAAATGGCAGTGTTCAACCTACACAGACAGGATACAGTCAAGCTTGGGAAAGGAATCATAGCTGGAGGCTAGGGTGTAAGGGAAGGGGCTGCTTCCAATGGATACTAAAGTATGGTTCCTTCCCTGGTGTGGATCTTCTTGGGAAAGGATTTCTGATAGAATAAGGAGATCACCTAAAACAAAGAGGGTCCTTAGCATATGCCTACTCCCACCCAACTAGAATGGTCATTCCCCATAGGGTCCCCCACTCAGTCTGAAACTGCCTGGGATTCCCTTCAGGGTAGATTTCCATGGGAATAGGGAACAAGGACAAGCTTTGGGGTCTCCAACCTATAAGCTAGTCCTGAAACTTGGGGTTCATCAGATCCTACTAGGCCACAAGTTTGGGATTCCTCCTAGATTCCATGTTGACAAGACATAGGAGTTCACAAATTGATTAGAAAATTTTTCATAGAAG
Source organism: Monodelphis domestica (assembly GCF_027887165.1). Lineage (NCBI taxonomy): Eukaryota > Metazoa > Chordata > Mammalia > Didelphimorphia > Didelphidae > Monodelphis > Monodelphis domestica. The sequence goes on from NC_077228.1 coordinate 481,582,477, forward strand.
TTCAGGCAAGTGGTTAGGTGAGTCCCATTATTTGACAGTGTTCTGAGAAGGGAACATGAAGCGTATGAAACAGAGGCTCACAGTTTTATATTGTCAACATGGAATCTAGGAGTTTCGATGTTGTTTTAAAGAGAACAAGAAAGAAGCATGATCAGCACATGTAAGGCGGTATGACAGTAGAAATCACTGGGCTGGGCATGGAGCCAGCTTTGGATTTGAATCCTAGCTCAGACACACAGCTCATTACAACATAACATTGTTTTACTTGCTTATACTTTCGTTACAAGGGAGGTCTTTCATTTGGTGGGGACAAGGAGAGTGTGGGAGGTGGTAATCAAGATGCCAAAAGAAAAAACAGAATCAATATAACAAAAAAAAAAATACACAAGAACAGAAGAAAATTTAAAGAAGTCACAGATGAGCAGGGCAATGTTACAGTATCTCACTTTAAAAATTATTTTTGAAAAACCAAGGTAATACTAGATCCATTCCTTCAAATATAATCTCCATTTCTCCCTTTCTTTGTTCCTGGAAATGTTTGTATTTGGTTATGATTTTCAAGTTCATAATTTATTTAAAGGCAAAAAAGAAAACAATTTAGTGCCTTGGCATCACAGGGATTTTCTTGTCTTGCTTTAGGGAGGGGGTGAGAGGAAGGGCAGCATGGTGCCATAGAAACCCATTGATTAAGCTCCTATTATATGCCAAACTCTATGCTATGCTCTAGTGATGCAAAAAGAGGCAGAAGGAAGGAAGGAAGGAAGGAAGGAAGGAAGGAAGGAAGGAAGGAAGGAAGGAAGGAAGGAAGGAAGGAAGGAAGGAAGGAAGGAAGGAAGGAAGGAAGGAAGGAAGGAAGGAAGGAAAGAAGGAAGGAAGGAAGGGAGGGAGGAAGGGAGGGAGGGAGGGAGTATTGTAGCAACATTGGGAGGGAGGTGACCTTAAGAGCTTTTACAAATCACTTAAAATTTGTGGACTTCGGTTTTCTCATTGTAAAAAGGAGTACCCACCTTTTAGGCTTGTAGTGAGGGAAAGAATCTAAAACTGAAAAAAATTATATGTTAGTTGTTATCATCTTGGCTAATTTCATATAATAAATGTGATTTCTTATCCAGACTTATTCCAATTCATTTTTTAAAAATTATCATCAGATCCCAACTGATATGAAGGTGTCTAAACAGGCTAGGATTTATCCCAATTAACAGACAGTTTGGCACAGTAGACATGCCACTAACTGAGGTCAGAGCAATTGGGTTCAGATGGTATCTCTGACACTACATGTATGACTTTGGGTAAAATCACTTACCCTCCTTGGACCTTGACTTATTCACCTGTCAAGTGAAGGAGCTAGACTAGATAGATTCTCTTGAAAAGAGAATTCTTTTCATCACGTTTCATTGACCATGGAAACACCCCAACCAAAAATCTATGAAACCTCCCTCCACCCCTGAGATGGCCTCTTTCCAAACACCAGCAGCTGTGTTCAACACCTGAGAGGCCAGATAGAATTAAATAATTGTGGTTAGGCTGGGCCACTGTGTTGCTGATGGTTATCAAGGCCAGGGGCAAAGTAAATCCTGCCCAGCTCTTATTATAGTTATAAAGGCACGACTGCCTCCTGGATCCAATCAGCAAAGGCTGTATTATTAACTCGATCTTGTCCTTGAGTGTTCTTAGTCACAGATACCTTGTCTACATCTAATAAAGATTCATTTTGTTCACTAAGATCTCCCTTCTAACTCCAACCTCACAGTCCCCACCCCCTCATCTCTTCCTTGAGAGAAAAACGAGCCTGTGTCAAAGGTTGACAATTCAAGGGCCATTTTGCCAGAGCCTTATTTGCTGACATGCATGAGTGTGGGCAGCGGAAAGTACCCTAGCTGAATCGACTCATATCCCACTTCCTGGAGATCACTGAAAAGTGCTTAGGACCTGGTTATTGGTTTCCCCACTGACTCAGCATCAACCATAAACCCAGCCCTTTCACCTTGACTCCCTCTATGCCTCAGTTTCTCGGCTTATAAGGATGTTAATGACATCAAGGGACTATGGCAGCCCTGTCATCATCAGGACCAATTAATATCTTGACCTCTCTCAGGACTCTGTGAAAATTAATTATTGTTTATACAGTGTTCTGTGATGATGACTAGAACCAGAATAAGAAAGAGTAAAGACCATTATTAGGAGGCTGGGTAGGCTGGTTGGGGTGAAGTAAGGACCCAGGATAGTGTCATATTTAGATTAAAAGTTGTACTTGAATTTCTTCCAAAGTAAAAAGTCTTTAGTACTGATTATTATTGTTTTCCCCTAATAAAACATTTTCTTTATCTAGTTCCCTCTGAAGATTTTCATTGTTGGGTGGGTAAATCCCTGCCTGGATTTTTAAAATGATGTGTCCACAGGGACAGCTAGGTGGTTCAGTGGTTAGAGAACCTGGTTTGGTGATGAGAGGTCCCAAGTTCAAATCTGAACTCAGATACTTGACCCCCCACTGATGCTTAGAACCAATACTCAGTATTGATTCTAAGATAGAAGGTAAGGGTTTAAAAAAAAAATGAAATGTCGAAGACATTCCTGATGAAGTTCAAGTAGACAGGTTTGGAACTTACCTTCAAGCTATGTTTGGACATTGCAAGGAGGTGTGGAGGGGAAAGTGCTGAATTTAGAATCAGAACAAGTGACTTCCAATCTTCATTCTGCTATTTATTGACCATTTCCATCTCTCAGAGCCTCAGTTTCCTCATTTAGAAAATGAAGAGCTGAATATCCCTTTGAGTTCTAAATCTCTGATCCTATAAACACATCTGTGTCTGGATAATGATAGCTGGTATCTACAAAGGGGTTTAAGGTTTGCAAACAATATGTTTTGCATGATAATACATGTACAACCCAGACTGAATTGCTAGCTAGCTCTGGGAGAGGGGAGAAAGGAAGGGAGAGAAACAATTTGCATCTATAACTTTGGAAAACTTATATGGAACTTTGTCATTAAATTTTAAAAAATAATAAGTTTGCAAAGCAGGCAGTTAGGTGGCTCAGTAGAATGAGAGCCACGCCTAGAGACTGGAGGTCCTGGGTTCTAATTTGCCTCAGATACTTAGCTGCTGGACAAGTCACTTAACCCCCATTCCACAGTCCTTATCACTCTTCTGCCTTAGTATTGATTCTAAAGGTTTACAATAAAAATTTTCAAGGCACTTTACAAATATCTCATTTGATCCTCACAACAAACATGGGAAGTAGGTTCTATTATTATTCCCATTTTGTAGATGAAGAAACTGATACAAATAGAGGTCAAGTGATTTGCCCAGAAGTATCTGAGAGGTTGTATTTGAATTCAGCCTTTTCTAACTTGAGGTCTAGTCTTATTTTCTAAATTAA